>NC_056738.1:4208774-4347861 GCF_019279795.1 Protopterus annectens
TTGAGAGAATGGTTGCAAACATACACGAGAAGGACAACAAGAGGTTGGGGAGAGGGTGAACATGGCAAAGATGAAGTTGTAAAAGAATTAAAAATATGGAGGGGTAAAATGAGACAGAGTGCATGCAAGGGCAGAGGTCAGGAGAAGGGTTTGATAGTAACAACTTCTAGGCAGTGAAAATCTAATTCTGACGATCAAGGATTTTTTGCACATAAATGCAGGAAAAATATTCAATTGGGGAAAGAGTAAAAATAAAAAAACATTTTTCCCCTAAACTTAAAAAGAAGGAAAACTAACAATTTTAGAGTACTTTCAGTAAATGTGAACAGTATTTAACACTGTAAGAAGGATGTAGATGTTACTCTTGTTAGAAGACGCAAGATTCCTCACAAGAGAAGAAAGACTGCAAACAGAAAAATTGTGGAGTGGAATTACAGAAATTAGGAAGTGAACATTACTCTGGAGTGGCTGTGTTGTGTAACAAAAAATATGTCACGTGTTTATGTGACGAGAGAAAATATGCAAGGGAAATTATGCAACCGATGTATTCTTTCACATGGGTTCAAGATTAAACTCACTGATAAGAGGTGTATTGTACATGAGTGAATAAGGAGGAGGATTGGGGTTATTAAATGCAGTTTTTTATTCCGTTTCTATAAACTTGTACACAGTATTAAAGTGGGTAAAGGAAGGAATGAGAAATTAATAGTGATAATGTTTGAATATAAATACAAAACGTTTGGGGAGGTGATGAGAATAAATGTAAAGGAAGAAATTAAAAACCATCAAGGAAAAATTACTAACAGAGAAAATAAAAATCGATGATATAAAGAAAAACAGAAGGATGTGGTATAATAATGTGATGAAACAATATTATGTAAATCCATGGGAACATTTACCAGAAGAAATGATTACAGCTATTAAAGTAAGGAAAAAGTGGTGTACCAAGACAGTAAATGGTAAACTGTCAGGATTTCCTATGGAGACTGGTAACGAACAAGTTACCAGTAAAGGGTAACATGCCATATAAAAAGAAACTTGGAAGAGTGTTTTGTGGGGAGGAAGAGACAACACAGTATGCTTTTTCTTAAATGCAAGAGTGGTGAAACTCTGGAAAAAGTCTGAAGAAAATTTGAGACTATTAAAGACAAATATAGATATGAATATGATTATTTATGCATATCATAATAAGAAGAAAGAATACGTGAAAAGGATAGATAATTTATTTCGGTACTTACGTGTTATCGCAACCACTTTTCCCGAAGTACCCTAATTTGTAACGTTTTCAACAAATGATGCCTGCTAACCTAAGAAGGAGTGTGTCGTCTGCTAACTTCTATTCAGTGAGATTGTTTTTCATGTAGGAAGAGGAATAACGGTAAAATTCCTCTCCCTAGTAGTGTTCTTTCCTGAGCGATCCACATGACTGCTGCTTCTCATTCATCCATAATGTTACAACTCATGAAAGTTGGCATGTTCACAAGAATATAACCGGCCCATTTCAAACCACTTTACATGGCCACACAGTGAATTGCGATTGTTACATTTCGTACATATTTCAATGAATTAGTCCTCATTGTTCGTAGTTTAACTGCTTGTTGATAGTCAACAACTTCAGATGTACAGAACTATGTCTGCGTGAAGCGGGATAAGGTTTTAACGCCCCTCGCACACAATTCCCGCTCAGGAACAAAAAGTACAGTTTTGTACCTACCATAAATGTAGATGTTCGAGTGCTAATACAGCTGCAGTCATAACGGATGGGTTCTCCTGCCGTCAGGCGGGTCCTCGGTTGGCCGAATTCCAAAGTCTAGGTCCGGCATCAGTTGTCGTCGCTTCTTCCCTGACGTCAGTGCGACAGGGGTATAAAGGAACCAGTCGACGCCACTTTCTTCAGTTTTTCTTGCCCCAGATGTCAGCTGCCCCCAGAAGGAAGGCAATACATAAATTTGTGTAATAAAGCAGTGCAATATAATCAAAATACAGTAGTTGCAAGCAAATACACCATAAATGAATACCCCAATCAGGTTGTATGAGGATGTGTTAGCCTATAGGCCTGTCCTAAGAGGGGAAGGAGGGAGGGAAACCTGGACTGCAGCTGTATTAGCACTCGAACATCTACATTTATGGTAGGTACAAAACTATACTATGTTCATAGTGCATACAGCTGCAGTCATAACAAATGGGTAGAATCCCAAAGCTAAGAAAGGGGTGGTAGGCACTAGGTGGAACTAGGAGGAGCCAGGATGCCCTGCAAGACTGCAGTGGCAAAGCCTGCTCTAGTTTTGGAGTATAATGGTAGGTGGTAGTGCTTGTAGAAGGTATGCACAGAACTCCAAGTGGCTGCTTGCAAAATATCTTTGGTAGGAACTCCTCTGAGGAAAGCTGCAGAGGTAGCTGTGGCCCTTGTGGAGTGAGATCTGATGCCTGTAGGTACAGTTTTGCCATGAAAAGAATAGCAAAAGCGTATGCAGTGGGCTATCCATTTTGAGATTGTCTGTTTCGAAATTGGCTTTCCTTGAGCTCCTACAGCATAGGACACAAAGAGCTGTTCTGATTTTCTGAAAGGCTTTGTTCTGTCCAGATAATAGCGTAGTTGTCTGTGGATGTCCAAGGAATGTAGTAATCTCTCCCCTTTGTTTTGAGGATTAGGATAAAAGGTAGGTAAGTGTATGGCCTGATTCAAAGCTACCCTGGATACCACTTTAGGCATAAAGGACGGGTTGGTTCGTAAGGAAACTCTGTCCTGATGGAAGATGATAAAAGGCTGCACAGCCATGAGAGCTTGTAGTTCTGAAACTCTACGAGCTGAGGTAATAGCCAGAAGGAAAGCTGTTTTCCAGGACAAACATTGCAAATCTGATGAGGCAGCTGGCTCAAAGGGAGGCAAGGTCAGTTTTTCCAGAATGAAATTGAGATCCCAAGCAGGTATTGGTTGTTTTCTTGGGGGTCTTAGATTCTTAGCCCTCTGAGGAACTGTCTTAAGAGAGGGTGAGAGAATAAGGGTGGATCAGTGTTGTATTCTGCAGAAATGGCTGAGGCATGGATTTTGATGGAGGAGAATGAAAGTCCACTGCTTAGCAGCTCAGCTAAATACTGTAGTATTTGAGGTAAATTCAGTTTTCCAGGATCCTGGCCTCTTTTCTCATTCCAGACACAAAACCGTTTCCATTTTGCGGAGTAAGCTTTTCTAGTTGACGGCCTTCTGGCCTCCAAAATGACATCCTGCACCTCCTTGGAGAGTAGGGTCTGTTGTGATGCTAAGGAATCTTCCATGCGGCTAGATTGAGTGTTTTAGCTGGCTGTGAAGAGTTTTGAAGCTGTGCTGAGTCAGAAGAAGAGGCATTAGAGGCAGGGTCCATGGTGGGGAATGCGTCAGGCTCCTCAGGAGTGGGTACAAGTGTTGTCTTGGCCAGTCCGGAGCAATGAGAATCATCTTTGGTCTGTCTGCTCTGGTTTTCAATAGAACTTTGGGCAGCAGAGGAAGAGGTGGGAAGGCATAAACTGTCATTGATGTCCAACTGAAAGAGAGAGCGTCCACTCTCCAGGCCTTTGGATGGAAAATCCTTGAACAGAATTTTGTCAATTGGTGATTTTTGTGGGAGGCAAAGAGATCTATGTCTGGCCTTCCCCATGCTTGGATTATTTCTGTAAAAACTTTTGGATGCAACTTCCATTCGTGTGGATCTGTCATATTTCTGCTTAGGTTGCCTGCCAACGTGTTTTCCTTGCCTGGCAAGTACTGTGCTTGTAGTTCGATTTGTAAGTCCATGGCCATGTTCCAAAGTGACATGGCCAGTCTGCATAGGGGGTATGAATTTGTTCCTCCCTGTTTGTTTATGTACCACATAACTGTGGTGTTGTCCGTTCTTATCAATAGTTGACCTGGTTGCAGAAGGTCCTTGAAAGCTATAATAGCATTTATTACTGCTAGCATTTCCTTTTGATTGATGTGAAGGTGCTTTTCTTTTTGGGACCATTTGCCCTGAATGCACCGATCTGTCATGTGCGCTCCCCAGGCGTAGTCCGAGGCGTCTGTTGTGATGACTTGATTTGCTTGAGGCTTGCTGAATGGAAGACCTGTGTTTGTTTGGCATGCTTGAGCCCACCACAGAAATTCCTTTTGCAGATATGGAATTAGTGGTATTATTGTTTCCAAACTGTGGCTGTGTTGAGACCATATGTTTTTCAGGTACCATTGAAGTTTCCTCATATGCAGCTTTGCACATGGGCTTAGTAAGATGCAAGATGCCATGAATCCCAGAGCCTGCAGGATTTTCCTTGCAGTCAGCCTGGTGCAATTTGCTAGTGCTCTGAAATATTGAGTTAGTTGCCCCTGCTTCTCTGGCATGAGGTAGGCCATCGGGGTGTTTGTGTCCAAGTTGGCACCCAGGAAAATTATCTTCCGAGAGGGTATTAGCCTTGATTTCTCTTTGTTGACTGTGTATCCCAGAGAGTAACAACATGATTACATAAGCCAGATGTTTCAGAAGAATGTGCTTGCTGTCCGCTTGGATCAGGCGGTCGTCCAAATAGGGGTATATTTGTATCCCTTGAAGTCTGCAGTAGGCAATTACTGATGCCAGGCATTTCGTGAATACTCTGGGCGCAGTAGATAAGCCAAAGGGCAATGCAGAGAATTGATAATGGGTTGAACCTGCAAGAAATCTGAGGTATCTTCTGCAATTTTGTCTGATTGGGACATGCAGGTATGCCTCCTTGAGGTCCAGTGTTACCAGCCAAGACTCCTTGCTCAGCATGGGAAGAAGTTGCTGTAGAGTGAGCATCTTGAATTTTGGTACGAGTAGAAATGTGTTTAGGATGGATAGGTCCAAAATAGGCCTCCAATCTTTTCCCTTCCTTGGTACCAGGAATAGCCTGGAATAAAAAAAACCTTGACCTTGTTCGTGCGTAGGTACCTCTTGAATAGCTTTCATGTCTATGAGATCTGTAATTTGCCTTTGTGCCTCTGCCCTTTGATTGTGTGGCAGGTTTGGCATGCCTCTCATTTTTGGAAGGGTGTGAAAATGGAATCTGTAGCCTCTGTTTATAATGTCCAGGATCCATTTGTCTTTTGTGACAATATGCCAATTTTTTGAAAATAATGCCAGCTTTCCTCCTAAGGGGGCTGCCATTTGAGTCTTGCTTGGCATGCAAAGGGGAAAGTCATTGGGCTTGCTTTCTGAATGATTGCGAGTTATCCTCACCACCTCTTTGTGTAGGAGCTTGCCACTGTCTGCCTCTAAATGATCCTTGGGATTGTCCTCTGCCCCTTGGGTGCCTGTATCTGCCTCTTTGGGGTCTGTCCGTGGCTGGAAAGGACCAATTTTTGGAAGGCCAATTTCTACTGAAACGTGGGGGTTGTACCTGTAGAAAAACTTTCACAGTTTGCATTGATTTAGCCTTTTCCTCCATTTTCCTTTAAACCTCCTCAGCATTAGCACCAAATAATACATCCTTTTGAAGAGGGGCATCTAGTAATTTAGCTTTGACATAATCAGGCAAGGTTTGTTCCTTGAGCCAGGCATGTCTACGTATGACTGATCCTGTAACAGCAGCTCTACATGAGGCCTCTAGAGCATCAAAACCACATTGTAAGGTATGCTTACCCACTTGTTCTGCACTATGCATAAAATCCTGCAACTCCTTCAAGTCTGGTTGTTCAGGTTGTGACATTTTACTTTTCAATTATGATAACAAAAACTGTTGGTATTTTAGCATATGGAACTGACAATTTAAGGCCCTCATGGTTAAGGTAGCCGAGGTATATACCTTTTTCCCCCCACCTTTCTAAGGATCTGGAATCTCTCTCGGAAGGTAATGGATTTTTAGCAGTGGAGGCCTTAATTCCCTTGGGGCCCTGTGAGATGGTTTCTGGGTCAGCAGCATGGCTTTTGTATAGAAATTGGTGTGAGTCAGGAACCCTGTAGTACCTGTCAGGCTTAACTGGGGCTGGAGGCAGAGAGTCCGGGTTAAGGCAGGCCTCCGAGTAAACATCATCTAGGATGTCCAAGACAGGAGGTATAGCCAGAGGCCTGTGCTGAGGTAGTAAGAGAAATTCCCTAAGCCTTTTCTTGGAATCTGGATAATCTTGGCCTTCCCAGTGGAAGTGTTCCCTTAAGGTATGCAAAGTTTCCCCAAATGAGTAATCCTCTGGGGGGGATACAGAAGGAATGGACTCCTCTGCATCAGAGTCTTCAAAAGGGGAGTAAGAATGTTCCTGATCATCAGCGTGCTCTGAAATAATGGAGCCCTGATCAGAGGAGGGGGATTCTTCCTCCACTCTGGGCCTTTTGTCCGGTGGGGGTTGAGAACCCCTGATAAGAGTAATTAAATCCTCAGCCATTTTAAGCATCTGTTTTTTAGGCATGGGGCCTGTGTAGCTTGTCTCCTAGAGTGCATGGCTGCTTTAGACTTAGTGAAAGCCTTGATGGAGAAAGAAGAGGAAGGTCTGAAGACACCTTGAGTGGAGGTAGACCTGTCCACATTTTGAGGTTCAATGCCAAGAATGGCTTCGGTATCTGTAGTCGGGGTGTGGGCCGAGGAGCCTGCGACCTCGGGCACAGGAGACACCGCCAATGAAGTGTCGTCGGTAGTCAGGGGCTGCGTAGGCGCCTCGCTGAGAACCGGACCATGTGTAGTCGGCTTTGGCGTGGTGTCGGTAGAGGCCGCGGACCTCGTGTGTCGGTCCTTATCTTTGCGTTTTTTAGACAAAACTGGAGTCGGAGCATAATATAGTTAAATGTTTTTCCAAAATAATGCTGGGCGAACTCCGCCCGACGCTTAATGGTGCGTTTGTTGAATGTAGCACAAAAGCGACAGAACGAGACATCGTGGTCTGGGCCTAAACAAGGTATACAGAGGGAATGGAAATCCTTATGTGGTATTTGCTTCCCACATGAAATACAATTATTAACTTTGTCTGACATCGGTCTGAGGCAAGAAAAGTTTCCCCAACGGGGTACTTAGCTTTCAAGAAGACTTTGGTTTCAAAATTATCGTAATTTCAGGAGCTGGCCGACCGGCACTTGCGAACTGCTTCTGCTTCGGGCACCGCGCGGCAAGAAAGACTGAAGAAAATGGCATCGGCTGGTTCCTTTATACCCCTGTCGCACTGACGTCAGAGAAGAAGCGACGACAACCGACGCCGGACCTAGACTTTGGAATTCGGCCGACCGAGGACCCGCCTGACGGCAGGAGAACCCATCTGTTATGACTGCAGCTGTATGCACGATGAACATCAACATATCCCTGAGTAGGGAGATTTAGTAGACAGCAGTTTTTACCTGTAATATTACTTGTTATTATTCACTTTTCTGCATAGTTCTTCTCTGAGAAGTGTTTTTTTTTTTTTGAGATGCTTAGGAAATATGTAGAAAAAAATCTAAGAAAGAAACAGGTCCTTCTTTGCAGGACTCCACAGCAGCAGGCATCTGAACTGCATTCTTCATTAAGTCACGGGAATCGGCGCTAGCCAGGAAGAGGAATTTTGCCATTATTCCTCTTCCAGACTCATAAACAAAGTGATGCAGTACTAATTTACACTTTTGCCAACTCTTTTCAGGTTAGCATTCATACTTTCGTGAAAACCTTGGAAATTTCTGCCCCTTGGAAATGTGGATGCGATAACACGCAAGTACCTTTATTTCATATAAAAAGAAGTTATGTTCTTACCATAACATTCCATGTTTGTTGTCCTTTATCTCGCCTTCCTTCTTTCTGGTTGGGTTCGGAGCAGATCTTGGCTCCGACTCGGCCACTTCTAAAGCTCAAAGAGTCGTTACTGGCTCAAGGCTAGCCCCTTATCCCAGCATACTTAGCGGTAGCTACCCAGATCTCGTTTGTGACAACTAGCGCTATATAAGAGAATTATAAATTACCAAGTAAAGGAGGTAAGCAAATAATACTACTTCCTTGTACCAAAAAACAGGACAACAATGGTGACAAGGACTATAGCAACAGTTGAAAAGCAAAGGAAACTCAGCTAAAACAGCCCAAAAAGGGAATTCCTCTCAATCACCCAGGATGGGGGAAGGAGGGAGGAAGGTGAGATAAAGGACAACAAACATGGAATGTTATGGTAAGAACATAACTTCTTTATGCTATGTTATCCATCTCGCCTTCCTTCTTTCTGGTTGGGACAGCATCCCCAGCATCTAAATCCTGGGTGGTACACTGGAAAAGAATCTTCAGAACTGTGGAACCAAAAGATGCCCTGTTCCTAGAAGCCATGTCCACTTTGTAATGAATAATGAAGGTATGGGGGTAGCCCATGTTGCTGCCGCACAAATAGTATCTAATGGAAGCTTGGCTTGAAAAGCTATGGAGCTAGCAAAGGACCTAGTAGAATATCCCTTCACCTTTCCCGGAAGAGACACATTCCGAGACTCATAAGTAATAGCATTGGACAGCCATTTTGACAAAATCACTTTGGAAACTGGTGAGCCTTGCTTACTCTGTTTGAAGGATACAAACAACTGATCTGATTTTCTGATGTCCTTGGTTCTTTGAAGATAAAATCGTAACTGCCTGTGGACATCCAACTGATGTAACTTGTACTCTGACTTGTTGCCATAATTTGGAAAGAAAACAGGAAATTCAATTGCAGATTCAAATTATACTCTGAAAAGATTTTTGGTAAACAGGAAGGATTGGTTCTAAGAGATACATATCCTTATGAAAAATCATATAAGGCGGGTGTATGGAAAGTGCCTGTAACTCGAAAACCCGCCTAGCTGATGTAACAGCAATGAGGAAGAGGGTCTTCCATGATAAGAACTTCAGACGACAAGAAGAGGCAGGCTCAAAAGGAGGGAGGATCAGAGCCGCTAGTACTAAATTTAAATCTCAAGGATGGAGAGGTTCCCGGATAGGAGGCCTTAATAGGGTAGCACCTTTTAAAAAGGCGCTACATAGCTTGTGGGACATGATGTTAGAACCTAGAAGGCCCACATGAAAATTAGAGACAGCAGCCAGTTGAACTCAAATTGTAGCAGCCACTGCTCCTTTCTCAAATGATTCTGCCAGGAAGTCCAAAATTTTTAATATTGGAGCCGTAAAGGGATCAATGTCATTTTGCCTGGCCCAGAAGGAGAACCTCTTCCATTTACTAGCATAAAGTTTCCTCGTAGCTGGTTTATGAGAAGAGACTAAAATATGTTGAACCATAGGTGAGATATCTGGGAGCCTGGCTAGGACTGGAAGTGGAGACACCAAGCTGTCAACTTGAGAGTTTGAATGGAGGGATCTAGAGCACCCAACTGATGTGTCAGGAGATCTGGAACTGGGTCCAGAATCCAAGGCTCCTCTTGCAGGTAATGCCAAAGGAATGGGAACCATATCTGACAAGGCCAGTACGGGGCAATGAGGATCAGTTTGCGACTCAGCTTTCTGAAGAACTTTTCGAATTAAAGGAAAGGTGGGGAAAGGCGTAAAGAATCCCGGGGGCCAATCGTGGATAAGTGCATCTCTGGGTGACTGTCCCGGTGGGGGAACTAGGGCAAAATAGCTGCTGCATTTGTTGTTTAGGTGTGAGGCAAAAAGATCACAGCATGCCTGGCCCCATCTGCGGAAGATCATATACGCCACATCTTGATTCAGAGACCACTCGTGGGGCATAAGAATTGCCCTGCTGAGCTTGTCTGCTATCACGTTGGACCTCCCCTGGATGTGGGCTGCAACCAGAAAATGCTGAGAGGAAATCACCCATTGCCATACTCGAAGGGTCTCCCGACACAAGGGGTAAGATTTGGTTCCACCCTGTTTGCTGATATACCACACCAATGACATGTTGTCCATCTGAATTGCTATATAGCCCAAAGTAAGAGAGTCGTGAAATGCTTGCAACGCTAAAAACACCACTCTCATCTCCAGGACAATGATGTGCAAATAGTACTCGTGAGGTTGCCAAGTTCCTTGAACTGTCTGTCCCAGATAATGCCCCCCCCCCCCCCAATCTGGAAAGCATCCGAGGTCACTGTGGCTACTGGATGAGGGGCTACAAAGGGTCTGCCTAGAGTGACTAGGGGAGAGTGGAGCCAACACTGCAGATCTTTCTTGCAAGTATCCGTGATTAAGATCATGTGTGACATTGGTAGATCCTGATATGACGACTGAGTGAAAAGGAGCCATTGCAAATTCCTCATATGGTAACAAGCTAACAGGACTAGAGTAACGGCAGCCGCCATCAAGCCCAAGACCTTTAGGACTAACTGTGTCTGAACCTTTGACTTTGACAAGAGGAGAGAGACCTGACGTCGAATGGTAAGTACCCTTTCCTGTGGGAACTTGGCTATAATGTCTCTTGAATTTAGTTGAGTGCCTATGAAAGTAATACACTGAGAGGACAATAAGGCAGATTTTTCGTAGTTTATTGTGATTCCTAGATGTGCTTAAGTGTGAATCGTATGGTTCCTGGCCCTTAAGAGATGATGCTTGGTGGTGGCAGTGAGGAGCCAGTCATCTAGATAAGGAAACACCTGGAATCCCAAACGTCTCAGGTGAGCAGTCACTACTGCCATGCATTTGATGAACACCCTGGGGGCTGTGGTGAGACCAAAGGGCAAAGCTTTGAACTGGTAATGACTGGTTCCCAGTCAGAACAGCAAGTGTCTCCTGGACTGCCCGTCCATTTTTATATGGTAGTACACGTCCTGGAGATGGATAGGGTACATCCAATCGTCCTGACCCAAAAAGGGTAGAATGGACTGCAGTGTCACCATCTGGAACTTGGTCTTCTTTACTGACCTGTTTAACTTGCTGAGATCCAGGATAGGTCTCCAGTCCCCTGTCTTTTTTGGAACTAAAAAGAACCTTGAATAAGTTCTGGATTCGATCTGGTCTGCGGGTACATCCTGACTGGCTCTTTTCTGCAGCAAATTCTTTACTTCCAAGGCTGCTTGATCCTGAAGATTGGGTGGAACATCTGGGACTGATAATTTTTGACTTCTTGGGGGTGTTTGGGAGAAGGGAATTTTGTAACCCCTGGATATTATGCACCATACCCACACGTCTTCTGTTATATCTAGCCAGGCTTCTGGGTACAGTGATATTCTGCCCCTGACTGCCTCCAGAGGTGGGCAGCTGGGCAGTCCTTCAGGGATTCTAAAAGGGCATGGCAGAAAACATATCCCTGTCGCCCTGTTGCGGACCCCCCTGCCTCGAGGCTGGCATCTCCCATTATTATTTCCCCCTCTGCTCCTGGGGGAATTATCTCCACGAGTGTCCGGCAAAGCTCCCTGGGGTTTACGGAACCACATTTTACCACTCTTTTGGCCTTTGGGATAAGGCCTGGATGGAGTGGAAAAATGGACTCCTATGGCAGAGAGAGTTTTTCCATCTCATTCACTCCTGGTAAGTGTCTCTCTAACTTGAGGCCCGAACAAGGCCAAGCTGTCAAAGGAGGCATTCGTAAAAGAGGACTTGAAGGGCTCCGCAAATTGACAGAGGCGCATCCAGGAGTGTCTGCAAAGAGCCACTCCTGTGCCTGCAGCCCTACTCGCTCCATCTGCTGCATAAGAAATCAGGCGCATGGAAGAGTTAACAATGGATGTTAAGGTCACTAGCTGGTTAGCTGACTTGGAAGCCGCTCCCTCAGCTGAAGGATCCTGCAGGGTATCTCCCAGCTCTTTAAGGAGATCCCTCTGAAGTCTTGGTGAAATGGGTCAAACAGTTCAGCAACCGAAGAGTAAAGGCTGCTGAGGAGAAAACACGCTTCCCATATTTATCCATGGCTCTAGACTCCTTGTCTGGCAGATGGATAGAAGAGGAAGTCTCCGCGAGTTCCTTCTTTGTGGCTGCTGCCACCACCATAGCATCAACTGGCATGCCTTTAGAGAGAAATGCCTTGTCCTCTGGAGCAGTGATGAATTTGTTAGGCCTTCTCGGAACGGGCTCCATAGTCTCTGGAGCACTCCATGCCTTTCGACTCACTACAGACAAAAGTGGGTTAAAAGGCGGAGACACCAGGAGGTGGAGGGTCGGGAACCAAACCTGCGTCCATGTACATGGACTCGAACTCAGAAGGGGCAAGGGACTTCCAATTTTCTCTCTGCCTAAGGAACTCCAGGATGTCTGAGAAAGAGACATCCTCAGAGGGGGACCGTGGGGACCCTTCCGAGTCATCCAAGTCCGTGTCAGAAGTGACGGACTCAGGGGAGTCCACATGCTTCCTCTTACAATTTTTCTTCCTGGGAACCTCCTCTGAGGCATGCTCAGGAGAGGTCTCGGAAGAAGGGTTGCCCTGTGGGTTGTCCTGGGGCATCGGTTCCTTACGCTTGGGATGGAGAGGAGGATCTGAGGCAAACACTGGTATCGAAGGGGACGGAGTCAATGGAGCCGAGGGTGGAGCGGTCTCGGTAGACAGCACATTCTTCATCACCTTGAAGGCACCGCGGTCCAGAACGGAGGGAGGCTCCGGCTCCAAGGAGCCTAGAGACCACCTCCGCACCAAAGGCGATGGCTCAGAGGCGGATGTGGGAGCCGAACTCACCTGCGCCGAGGGTCCGAGGGGGAGAGCGGGGTCGGACAAGGGTCCAATGCCACTTCCCCCCTCAGAGCCAAGAGAGTCTTGGCGCCCAGACTCCTCGACAGGGCGGACTATCGAGGAGGTCGGAGTGGATGTCTCAACCGACAAGGCAAGGGTTGTCAGAACCAACGATTCCACCACTACTACTTCCATGCACTACGGGGCTCCAAACTGGACGCAGTTGGAGAAGGAATCGATGCAGGGACTGGTTCAGACGATGGCGCCACTTCCTTCTGGGCTGGGCTCGACAACAACTTAGCAAATACCGGTGTCTTGAGCAGCCTCTTCACCACTCTCTCCACATCATCATCCGATAAACTCCTGGATGATCGAGAGGAGGTGGGCCGAGGACCGGTGACTACCTGCCACTGACTGACTGAGGCACAAATCTCACCGGATCCAGCGAAGGAGATGTCAACCTCTTTTGGGTCCAGGATGACTCTGAAGACACTGATGGAGCCGCCGGAGAAAAATACTCCTCTGAGCCAAGAATCCGCTCTGAAGGATCAGAAGATTTGGATCTAGACTTTGTCAACACCGAAGGTGGAGCCGAAGAAGATGCCAGTTTGTCATCGGACTTTTTTAAGGGCTGAGTGTCCGATGCTACTTCAACCTGGGGTTTTAATAACTCTCTCAAAATAAGTTTGTTGCACCTCTCCTGCAAAACTCATGCACTAAAGGCATGACAAACAGAGCACGAATCCTGCAGGTGGACCGCCTCTAGACAATAAACGCAACTCGTGTGCCCGTCCGTAAGGGACATTTTCTGGCAACACGAATCACATTTCTTGAACCCTGACTGCTTAGGGATTTCTTCAGACATCATAAACACCGCAGAAAGGAACAGGAGAAACAACTGAAGAGTGTTTTTTTTTTTTTTTAAAGAAAGAAAGGGGGGGGGGGGGAGAGGAGAGGGTAGCCTCTAAGTTAAACGGCTGCTGCTGACAAAGGGAGAAGGCCTCTAACTAAAACGGCTTCTCCCTAGGTAGCAAGGAGGGATAACAGGACAAGCTCAAGGAAAACGGGCTGCCGACAATAACAACAACACACAGGTAAAGGCCTGAGAGAAAAATGATGGCCTGACAACAGCAAAAACAGCAACAAGGACAGGGGTGATAAATAAGAAGAAATCACTAAATTCTGATGAAATTTAGCCTTAAACAACAATTTTTATAGAAAAAAATCACTACTTAGCCTGAGCCAGCAGAAGACAATCTCGACGCTGCAAGCGGCAAACGAGATCTGGGTAGCTACCGCTAAGCATGCTGGGATAAGGGGCTAGCCTTGAGGCAGTAAGGACTCTCTGAGCTTTAGAAGTGGCAGAGGCGGAGCAGAGATCGGCTCCGAACCCATCCAGAAAGAAGGAAGGCGAGATGGACAACACAACATTGTTAGTTATTTGGAAAGAAAGTGTGAATGAACGTTTTGTTTAATGGGAAACAGATTTTGTCAGATATATTGCGAAAAATTAGATTATGCCTGAGGAAGAAGGAGTGGGAGGGGGTGTCAATTATGGAAGAAGAAAATGATAAATAGCATAAAAATGTTTATATATGTAACTGTAAATATGTACATTTTGTAAATATGTAAATAATGTTTTTATGTTGTTAAATAAAGGACCCCTACTCTTTTTGACAGGTGCCATAGAATTTTTTATACACATCTGAGCTACCACCAACCCAAGCAGGTGGGACCAGAGTTTAACTTCTCATCCAAGGGACGACACACTCAAGAAAGCAGCACCTCCCTTATACTGTAGTGTCAGCAATTAATCTACCTGGTGTGGGAATAGGACCCACAACCTTCTGCTCCAAACATGAGTGTGCTTCTTGTTGAGCAGCAGCCACTACATTTTTAAATATCAGAAAAAAAAAATATTTCAAGCTAAACATGCAAAGCAGCTTTTCTGCCATACAGATTTAGTATGAATATGAACCATTTTCTTACATTTAAAACAAAAAAATAGCATACAATACAATGTAAGCAAACAAAGTAAAAATAAATATAAATAACACTATACTTAAAACAATCTTTCTCTATTTCAGGATATAATCTGAAAAAGAAGCTATAAATATCGATTCTGGCAGTTTAGTGAAAAGGATAAAGTTATGAGCTGCTAAAGAGCTTCACAATGCAAGCCAGGATTTGCATCTCTCTGCCACTATTTGCCTATTGTGAGGCTGTAAGCAAGTAACATAACCAGAGAGATAAGCAGACAGGGCTCCTGAATCAGCCCTAAAAAGAGGATTGTATCTAGTGGGTTTTCCTGGTTAACCAATCAATAAAATGGAGCAAATAATGAGCACACATTATACAGTTATATCAAAACAGTAATTAACATTTCACATAATTATAATAAGAATCAACTGCTATATGCATAAAATTTTACATAAAGAAATGGTGTAATCAATGACATTAGAAAATATTACCATAATACACAAAAGGAATTATTTTTTTATCAAAAAGGTAAAAATATGCAAAAAGACACACACAAAAATACAGTGCACAGCTTCAACAAACACACAGACCATTTCTCTAAGCACCATTTCTCTAAGCACCATAATGTCCAGTACAGTTGGCATTATAAAGAAATTATGGACCTTGAAGTGAGGAAGCGACAGGCCTCAACAAGATCCCTAAGTGGTCTGCTATTTCACTATAATGCTCATTGTGTCAGCATAATCACTGTTTACATGTGTATAGGTGTGGGTGCACACCGTTGTACTACATACATGACTGTACAAAAAGTGGGGCAAAGGTTTTCTGGCAAATCTTAAAATTTTAAGAACGAAAAACAAATTCAAACACATCTTGGCACTGCAAAAAGAATGTTTAGGCAGTCTGTAACAGATCAAATGTTGCTGTTTTGCAGTGAAAGGCAAAAAAAAATACATGCCCACCCATATGCAAGCAGCAAAAACATTTCATATTGACATTAAGCGTTACATCTGTTCAAACACTGGTAGTATTCCTAGTCAAGAAGTAGCTATTTTCAGTGCGAGAAGTCTGTAACTACAACTGTCAGTACTTCACAGTTAAACAAACTGAAATACATATGAACACAATCACACATCAGAAGTGTGCCTGGTGAGAAAACAGACATCCCTGGGGAAGGCATTAAGTCTAGAGAATGCAACTGATCACTACTGTCACTTAATCAAAAGTTAAGCAATTATCAACCTGGATGATCAGGTGGTGGTGTGTGCGTGTGTGTGAGTGAGTGGGGGGAGGGAGAGAAATAACATATTACTGCTAGCAGAATTTTTTTCACTATCAGTCTAGATTTACCCTATCACTGAGTGGTTAACCTTGGGGTGAGGTGGGGAGAAGTCTGGGTGTAAAAGCAAAGCATATTAACATTGTTTAATAGCGATCATTTAGACTATCAGGATAGTATGTGAGTATATATTTCTGTATGTGCAAAATCTAGCTTGTTTCCCCTTTTTGTGTTCGAATTAACCTATCTCATAAAGTTAGAGATTGGCCTTACCCATACCACGGTCAATAATTATATATTACCCCTAATGACAATAACTGGGACCGTACCATAGATAATTTGAGGGGGACCCATGCATGGGATAAAGCATTTAGGAGCTGCTTCTGTCCACTGCTTCTCATCCATACATCCAAAATACGCCTGAATATGAACAGGGATGAACTTTGTTTAATGTGGAAGGGGAGTCTATTGTAGAGCAGAGGTATTCTCTGCAAGATATACCTGTAACTCCAAACAGCTTTGCGATGTAAAAGAGGTTTAGATCCCTAGGCAAAGTATGTGCAGCAAACCCATCAGCATTTTGTCATAATGTGTTTCCTTTCATCACAATCAGGAATTAAAGGTACATTACTTAGAAAGCAATGACCCAGAGAAGTAGGCTGCATATGTGTGAGCCGAAATACTTACTAGGAAAACAACAGACAACTTAAGTGTAGTTTTCACAGTTAAAGGAGGTATACTCCTTCAGAACTGGATTATTTTAGGGTCAGCCTATGCAAAAAGAAAGAAACAGTACCCCCATCCAAGCCAAAAGGATCTAAAGGTATTTAGAAAAAAATCAGTGGGGTGGTGGGGGGAAGACAGAACTGCAACTGCTATCTACCCAGACATTTACTATTATGATAGTTACTTTCATATTTATACTGTGTTCTTTGTTTAGATCAGTGTTGCAATAGTCCTTACTACTGGCATGATTCACAGAGCTTTAAGGATTTCCTCCAAAAGGAGTTGTAGAACTGTATATATCGTGAGGGCCATTTAGATCATTTGGGCACGGTCTCCCAGTTCCTCTTTTCAAGAAAGATGAAAAACAACTTATTAGCTTTCCTGAACCCTCTGGTTCTGTGTAAACAGTATCTAAGTGGTCTGTGAACATGCAGGGTGTGAATTCTCTCACCCTTATTTTTGGGGTTTGGGATGAAGGCTACCAGTTGAATGGTCTGCCTGACGATGGATTCTGTCACAATTCTGTGTGTGAAAGAACAATTTTGTTCTTAAGCTCACTGTATTCTTGTGAAAAATTGGAAAAGGTGTAATACACATTAAGGCCTGTGGTTCGGGTGCTCTTCTTCCTAAAGTGATGGTCACCAAGAGAGTAGTTTTCCAGGTTAACAATTTGATAGCTACAGCTGCAACTAGTTTAAAGGGACTGCATACATTTTTCTAAAGCATTATTCAGGTCCAGGAGGTAGATGCTTTTTTCCAGGAGGACCAAAAAGCAAGACTCCCTTAAAGTGTTTCATTGGTCTGAAGATAACCAAGGGTGGATTTATTGAGAGGCAGACTGAAATCAGGGAAGGGAGGACTTAAACTGTTGTGCAAGCCAAACCTGCCCCCAAACAGTTCACTGCAAAATTATGAAGATCGAAAAGTAGAAGATGTAGGGAGATAAAGGGTTCTCTAAGGGCAAACTTATCTGCTACCCAGCTTCGAAGCTGGCTGATCATGTTGATGATGCTAACACTACAGACAACATACGGGCAACGGTACTCACAAAACTATGACAAGAATGTCCGAAAATGGTGTAGGCAGGAACCTGTCTAACATGGGCAGGCTTAGACATACCAGATTCCATCTGTACACCACATACAGTGGAAAGAGCCTAAGATCTAAATCAGACCACATGCATGGTTTAATATAGCAGCTAAGCACCATTAGTCTAGACTACTGGAATGGTTTATCTAAATGAACAACAGCTATTGCTGTGTGGTATTTCTCAAAAGAAATAAAGACATTACTACTTATAGTTTTGCAGCATACTTAGAGAATTTTTATTTATTAGAATACAGCAGCATGCAAATTATCATCAGATACAGTTCACAACAAATGTGCAGCTTCTTTATTTTCAAGGGAACAAATACAGAATCCATTAAAATCATGCATGTAATGTAATTACTGTGCTGCTACAACATCAGGCAGTATCATGGCACAGCCAAGTAGGGTTTCTGCCTCACAGTGCATGGTTCACCAGTTCAGTTCCCAGCTGACGGTGTCATCGGTGCAGAGTCTGCACTTCTTTCCGTTGTCGATGTAGGCTTTTGGTCAGTGTTTTGGTTTCCTTTCACCTCTCAAAGATGTTCAGTAGATGAACTGGTGTTCTTAAAGTTACCTGCAGCTGTGTCTGTCACGAGAGAATGACCGAGTGTATTTGTGTGCATCCTGAAATGGGTTGGCACCCCTTCCGGTTTAGCATCTAATGAAAGCTTCATCTCCCCTGTACACTGGATTTCATGGTTAGATGGAGAATGAATGAATGCGACTGTATCGGAATGAAAAATGTGTTTGTTCCTACAAAATAAAATATAAAGCTAAGAACTTCTGCTCACAAAGGAGAAAACTAAGTGTAAAGTCTCTTACTGATGAACACTTTCTCTTAAAATGTTTTTAGTACTGTAAAACGGCAGCGACTTAATCTAGTTGTAAAATAAAGTCATGCTTAAAACTTAAAGTTTTATATCCTTAACTGAGCAGCAATAGTTGAAACTCAGAACTCTAATGATAAGCCAGTATCAGTGCTGCTTAGTGAATATAGAAATCCATGGGATCTGACATTTGAAATTGGGTAGGATTTACAAACAGGGCAGTTCTTAGGTAAGCTGGCATCCTAAGTAGAAAGGCTCCACAGCCACGATTTCCGATGTCTATGAAATATTATTTCACCTCTAATGCATACCCCTACATCAGCAGACATGGAAAAATAAGAAGAAAGGCGCTTGAAATGTAGGTATATCCAATAAAAATTGGGACATCTAATTAGTATTAGCATAAAATTTGAATACCAAATAGCACATAACTGTTCCAGCTTCCAGTACGAATGTGGGATACTACTTAAACATGTTTATAAAACAGAGTGATAAAACTGATGGAAAATATATGCACATTATCAAAAAGGCCATGTAAAATCAGTAGATAAAAGTGAACTTTTTACTGCAAAATTCTTCCTCACAAAGTCATTTATTTTTACTTCAGAACAAGGAGATGCAAGCATATGTCCACTTTCTTTGTTGTTGCCACTACTATGTTGGTCATGTAATCTAGTTTTCTGTGTAACAGCTTCAAAAAAATCACATGGGATAGGGAGACTAAGAAAATTGTGTGAAGGGGTAAATCAAGCCTGAAAATGGGGCATACCTCCAAAAATAGGGACATTTTGTGTAGGGGTATATCAGACCTGAAAATAAGAACATGCCATGCTCCACACAAATCACAAAGTCACAGAAATACTGTCAAAATAGCTGATTGATCACTATCAACATTATTACAAAAAACAACAGTAACATCTTGCCCCACTGTTTGTTTCTCATCAGCTCTGCACACCAAAAATGATTGGGCTTGCTCCACAGTCCAAGCAAAAAAGTTGCCATGCAGGTTAAAGTATTCCAACCAAGTTGCACCACACAAATTACAAAGCCAGAGACATATTGTGAAAATATATCTGCTTACACACTGCTAGCATTACTGTAGAAACAGTAACACTTATCTCAGTGCTGTACAAAAAAACTACAGTAATAAGACTCATCTCATGGTGCCATTCCTCCCATCAACTATCCACAGAAACCACAAAGTCAGAAAATATTGCCAACATGTATCTTGTTAACCACTGTCAGCATTATCTCACATTTCACAAAAAGCAACACTGAACATGCCATTCCTTAATCTTTGCAGTATGTCCCTGATTTTGTTACATTTTCTCATGTCATATGTATTTCAATTAATTACAAAAAAGCTTCCTACAGGGGCCTTCACACCTGCATTTGTGCATTGCGAGGTCTTTACTCCCACAACCTTACAGTGTTTAAACTTGACGTGCCCTCATCATCAAGTTAACTAGACTGGAGCACCACCCCACACACACAAACAAGCTACAGAAAATGTGTAACAGTGTTAATGAAATTCAGAATCAGCAATATTGTGTAGCAAAGTTGTCCACTTGAAACTGTGAGATATGAAAGTTTACTCATAAAATGCTAAATCCAGACGATCTAAGTCGATCCTCTTCAACTTCAAGGACTTGCACTATAAGTTCAAGTTGGCTCGACACTTTCCCAGGCTCTATCTAGCTCCTCCCCTCCTTCCACAGTACTTTGCATATGCATTCTCTATTCTTATTTCTTAGTATAAAGCTCAGTGATTCAGTACTGGGCAAGCTACCTGCACAAAGATCTTCACCATCTGCTTGAATTGCCCACAGGGATGAGGTCTTAATTGTGGCCCAAATGATCCTGGTTTGATTAGCATTATGTCTGGTAAAGTACATGGACTTGGGGAGAGACTGAGTGGCCATTGCCAGATTGCCTATCCTGTGGGGGGGGGGGGGGGGCAGGTGCTTAACTGCCAATTGGTTAAGACATAGAGGGAAACCAAGATAATGTACCCACTGAGAATATGCTTGCTGAGCGCACACTGCCCCAAGCTCAAAAGAGTTTTCATTGAGATTAGGAGCTCCAAGAGCTACCTGACCTACAAACTGGCCTGAATCTTACCATTCAACTGCTTGATCTAGAAGGGAATTTTTACCCAAAGATATTCCTAAATAATCTGAGCACTCTCCAATTTGGTAGAATCTGCTGAATGGTTATATTCTGGGGAAAGCTGTTTACCGCTCTCTCTCTCTCTCTGCAGTTCTCCTTTGACAGGGTGGAATACTGGAAAGTGGAAGGGCATGCAGCTTTGGTGGTATGTGGAATGGATTTCTGAAGTTGCTGGATATAGCTACTCATATTCTTAGGGCCTGGATGATAGCCATCCGCACAGGGAAGTCAAGGGACAGGTGTGACCCTGACTGTCTCCAGATTTGGAAACTCAGGAAAAACTATAGGGTTTCTGCCTGGATTTCCCAATGGATAGGAAATCTTGAGACCCCTGTATATCTGACTATCCCTGCCTCTTCACAGGCATTCATTTTGGAAACAGCCATGGCCACTATCACCCCTGCCAGACTGACTGTTCTATTGCTGCTGTTTACAGCCACACTTGAATGATATTTGCTTAGGAGTTTCCTGGGCCTGGCAAAGGTTCTCTGTGGTGTCTCAAAATGCTCACCTACTGTACTGATAATCTTACTGACTTCTCTCCAATCCTGGAGCTTTATACTCAACTGTGGCATTCAGAGCCATTAAAATGGGCATTCAAGGAGGACACCCTCAAAATATGTTAGCTGTTGCCAGGTACAGAAGCAGAACTAACACCAGTACTTGCTGCCTTAGCTGGTCTATCCACAGTGTTATAGACCACATGCAAGGACAGGTTAAACACACAATACCACTGTTGCTATTTGAGAAATCAGGTATGTTTTAATTTCTTGCTGATCCTATTGTTCCAGCAACTTGAGAGACTCATCTTTAAGATTTCACAAGGATTTTAAGACGCGCGACGAGTAACTATGTGTCTTTAATAAAAATGTGGAAAACAAACACATGCTTTTTACACTGATCCACAGCCTGGATTCTTTGACAGAGAGCTCGCTGGGCTTTGGGGACTTGGTTTCCTCTTCAAGGATGCCACTGAAAAGATGGTGTCTGTTACTGGTGATTTTATAAGTGCCTCCCAGTCTGGAGATAGATGGGGCCTGGTCCTCTAGGAATGAGGCCCGCCACATCAGAGTCCTTTCAAGTCTTCTGTATGACCAGGAATATGTTTTCCCCACTGGGTGTACCATCTAGCAAGTTAAATTCGGACACAGAACAGGGAACAAAAGGGAGAACACCTCCCTACTTGTGTATTAATTTTAGGACTTCCCCATATGTCAGGTGATCAGAAGTGGGAAATGGGGAAATCATGTTCATTGCCATCTTCAGTATTCAGAATTGAGGACTTCAGAAGGGAAGTGAGATGCTTCTTTTTGCATTTATGCCCTCTCAAGTTCTTTGATGGGAGATTCCCAAGGGCGAGAAGGCCAAACAGCAACTGGATATACTTGGTTATTATGGATGAGGTCTGTGGCTCCCCTGGTCCTACAACACTGGAAGGTTGTAAACTCAGAATGAGATGGGTCATAAGTGAACTGTGAATCAGCATCAAATGCCTGGAAATGCTTTTGCATTGTTGAGTAAAATCACAGTGACAAAGTTGATGCCTGAACTTCTATCAGCATCAAAGGCTTAAATGTCAACAGTTAAGAGATAAACAGTGCCAAGAATGAATAACTGATGCAGAGAAGCTCACTAACTCTGGACTCAGTGATGAAGAACTAAAGACACCAAGGTTTGGAAAAGTACTAAAGGAAGTGGCACCAACAATGGTGTTAAGCAGGTAACCCCAAAGCTGAAGATGTTGCAAAGGCCAACAGTACTGGTGCTGAACCAACTGTTGATAAAAGTGGAACAAACACCAAAAGGTACAAACCTTTATAGGCTAACCACACAGACACCTCAGAGTCGCTCTCTATCAATTAACTGCAGGTGAATAGACTGGAGACCACTAGATCCTTTGATGGCATGCTGACAACAGGCTAGATTAGGGCAAACCCAAAATGGAACCAAGAGGAACAGAATCCCAGTCTGCCCTAGAAGTATTGGGGGAATGGCAAGCCCCTTGCAAGAAAAGCTTTTTACAACACTTACTGTGTAGAATTGCTTTCTCTCAACTGTGATTCAGTCAAATGAGTTTTTAATCAATTGTGTTCACTGATTTCTCTTTCGGTCAAATTAGCATTCGAACAAATAATACAGAAATGCACACAGACAGACACACACCGACACAAAATCAGTATACAAATGCAATAAAAAGTCCACAAGTTCATAAACAGTATTTACTGTAAAGTCAAACATGTCAGTAATATAGTCTCTTCTAATAAAAATAAGTGCACTAAAGGAGATAACTTACAAACACAGTTTTTCAAAGTCCTGGAATCCAACAAACAAAGGTGCAGAGTCTCTCACATAAGGTACAAATTCTCTTCTGAGTAAGAATTAAATGTTCACAGCTCGTGTGCACTTCTAAGCAGTTCTCTTCTTTCTTTGGATTCCTTTGTAGGAAAGAGACTAGATTTTCTCAAGTACAAACCTACAGCACACTACTCATCCCATGAGCACAATTCACTTCTAAGAAAGACTAAAGTCCCTCTGAACTCGTGGGGCTATGGTCCTTTTCTTATACATCACTTGAATGCATAACTGAGTCTATTAACTGAACTTTGCGAAATCTTCTCTGCCTGATACACAATGGTACTTGACTATTTATTTTTGTTTATTAGCATTTGGTTACCAGGGTAGTCTGACTGGACACATATACTCCTTTTCAGTAGACACCCAGGGAGTAAAGCCCCAGCAACAAGAAAACAGTCAATAAATAGCATGTAACAAGTTTGTATAGTAATGCAATTAGCCAGTAAGATTAAATATGTGCAATGTAAATATACAGTAATGGGAATAGACAACACTTCTATGTACAATATAAATAAATAATATATACACAGAATGCCATTGTGATTCCATCAGTGCATAAATATCAAGTTAGTTGGAGGCACCAAGTTATAAAAGTAATTTGTAAAATAATGTTAGAGTGGAAAGAAGGGAAATGTAAACATAATGTGAAGTAAGATTTATAGGGGAGATAGACGGTATAAGAAAAAAGTAGCTACTGGTATGATAGTCGGAATGTGTTTTCATCCAGGGGTGGTACAACACTTATGTTTACAGGTCTACACACAATACTTGCACCATTTTAAAGCAACAGTTTTACTTACATCTGCACACAATAGTCACATCATTTTGTGATAATATTCTGAGAAGAGCCACTACACTATGGCTCTTGCCACCCCCATAGTGCCTTTTTTAGGCAAGGCTCAAATTCTAAACCTACCACCCTAGAACACCAAAAAGGAAAAAAACTAAGGGTAATGCTGCTCAATGCCAGAAGTCTCAATCTCAAGATGCACGCACTCGAGGCCCTTCTCAATATGGAGAACATCGATGTCTGTGCTGTGACAGAAACCTGGTTCAAGGCTCCTGAGAGCACCCCAGCACTAACAGGTTTCACCTCATATCATGCCCGCCCCAAAATCCGAACAACACCAAGAAAGGAAGAGGGCTGTCCATATTCATAAAGGACACCCACACCTCAAGGTTGGTGGCAACGCATGATGCATCGGAGACCATCCAGGTGCAATTAACCATAGGCAAGACTGCTCTGCAATTTGTAGCATGTTACAGGCCACCCTCTCAAACTCAGGAACCTCACATGGCCTTCCTGAAAACATTGGAGGGGATAAATGTATCTCCAAACACCATCATACTAGGTGACTTTAACTACCCTAATATAGACTGGGAACACTACTCAAGCCCGAACACTCTAACCCAAAGATTCCTGGAGTTCATAAACTCAAATGCCATGGAACAACTAGTCACCATCCCCACAAGAGGAGAAAACATACTTGATCTCATCATCACGAACATGGGATCAAAATGTTCAACACCGAAGTATACCCCTCACTGGTGAGATCAGATCATAAACTAATCTCGCTGGAGGTCCTCATCCCGCCCCCACCTGAAACAAAAAGACCACAGTGAAAAACTTCTCAAAAGCCGATTTCACACTTCTAAAACTAGTGTGGTCTCCTTTAAGGCCCCTGAGCCAGTGGTAAACATTACTCAAACCGCTGAATCACTTACAAATGCCTTCTACCAGCACCTACAGGACTGCATGGATCAGGCAATCCCAAACAAAACTAAGACTCTCTGTACCAAAGGCAAGCGTCCAGTCTGGTGGACCCCAGCCATAAACAAGCTCTACAACAAAAGGAGGAAGCTACTACAAGATAGAGCAAAATCCTTGAAAGGTAAGACACCTTTGATCATTATAAGTAAAAACTAAGAGCTCTCATAAAATCATCCAAGGCAAATTTTGAGAGAAAATCGCCAAGGACTCTAAAGAGAATCATAAGGCCTTCTTTAGCTATGTTAGAAACCTAGGAGGAAACTCCCAGATATGCTCAGAATTAGTTCAAAATGATGTGAAAATTACTGAACCTACACACATTGCCAACATACTGGCTGACAGGTTCAGTGCAAACTTCTCCCCTCCCCAAAAGGAGAGATATCTATTCCAGAGGATTGTAGCCCCCAAACATCTCCAACGCCCAGGTGAGAACTGCCCTCACTAAGGCAAAAACACAGCATCCATGGGACCGGATGGTGTCCCCGGCTGTGTGCTTCATGAACTCAATGAGGAATTAAACCCACAGTTAGGACAGCTGTTTAATCTTAGCCTCACCTCAGGATACGCACTCCAAGGAGTGGCGACGGCGACTGTGGTCCCACTTCATAAGGGCGGTGCCTCCACAGACCCTGGAAATTACCGCCCCATTAGCTTGACAAGCCTTATCTGCAAAGCCATGGAGAGGATCATAATGGAACTCATAAATAAAGACATAGGGAACTTGCAGACTTTGGATCCAACTCAGTTTGGCTTTGTCAAAGGCAGATCCTGCCTCTTAAACTTGGTTGACTTTTTGAGACAGTCACCAAGGCCATTGATGAGGAAAGGCAGTCCATACAGCCTACCTCGACCTGGCAAAGGCCTTCACACAATACCCCACTCAGGTATCATCGAAAAACTCATCAGCTTGAATGTAAACCCATACATCACAAGATGGGTTGCAAACTGGCTAAGTGACAGAACCCACAGGGTCAGAGTTGCTGGAGCCATGTCAGACTCAAAGCCTGTCACAAGTGGTGTCCCACAGGGCTCAGTCCTGGGTCCACTCCTGTTCGGCATCTACTTTTCTGAAGTACAAGCAAACACAGGAGGGTTATGGCTGACAAAGTTTGCAGATGACTGCAAACTGGGCCATAGTCGAAAACACATCTGACACAGATATCCTCCAGAAGGGCCTCACAGAAATGGATAACTGGTGCCAGAGCCATGGCCTGAAGTTAAACGCCAAAAATGCATAGTCATACCCTTTGGGAAAAACAAGGCTACCCCTAGCTACCATATAGGTGGCAATCCACTGAGCACAGAAAAAGTCATCAGAGATCTGGGGACCCAGGTTGACAGTAGCCTTTCGTTTGACACTCATGTTGCTAAAGTAGTTAGGAAAACCTTCTATATCACCCACCTGATCATGAAGGGATTCACATCTAGATCAAGGGAGGTCATCGTCCCCTGTACTCATCACTTATTAGACCTATGATTGAGTACAATGCCCGCTCGAATGTATCTGACCAGACACCTGCTGCAGCTTGAAAGGCCCCAAAAGTTCCTCACCAAAAGGATAAAGGGTCTCAAAAATATGTCTTATGCTGCCCGACTGAAAGAACTCCAGCTCTATTCAGTCTCATACCGCTTGCTCAGAGGTGACCTGTGCCTGACATATAAGGCCATGTCAAACCCAGATTTGATGAATATGCTTCACCTCAAAAATCTAGATTCTCAGAACCACAAGGCGGGAGACTTAAACCTTGACACGGTTATAAATAGAACGTGCTGGAGGGACAGATTCATCACCCAGAGACTCCCTATGCTGTGGAACAAAATCCCGGTACATGTGAGGCAGAGCACCTCTCTGGTCTTGTTCAAGAGGAATCTTGACCAATGGATGGGAGATTGCAGATATACCCCAGGGATTACTTCAGCGTCACTGCTTGACAGAGGCACAGCAAAATGATAGGCATAGTTTTTATTCAAACTAAAGGGGTGGCGAAAGCCACATAACTATGGGCTAGGCTTATAAATGCCCTTGGGCAGATAGCCTAGTATGAACCTATGAACCTATGAACCTATGTTACAATCGCACTCTCCAGCTTGAAAACCTCAGTTTCATACCTCAGATGGGCTTTGAGCCCTAGACAGGCCATCTGCATTATGGTAGGTCAAGCCTGGTCTGTATTTCACAGTAAATTTAAAAGGCTACTGGCAGAATGCCCATCTACATAGTTGTATTCACATCATGCTATTTAGTTACGACAGCAGGTCACTATCTGTAACTAGTGTAAATTCTCAGAAAAGATGTAATAGCTAATGTAGACAGTGCTCTTATGACTGCCAAGCTTTCCTGTCAATACTGGAATACCTGTGTTCTGCTGTACTCAATTTTTGGCTCAAAAACATACTGGATTCCCCAAAAGTCTGTGACAACACTCTAGCCTTAGGTCTATGATGCATCAGTATACACTATAAAAGGCCTAATGAAAAACAGAGTTGAGTGCAGGTTCTGAACACCATATTCTTTCAGTTGGATCAAAAGCATTGCCTGCAACTAGTGTCTACTTCACTATAAGAGGTATCTTGAAGACCCTTTGGTCAGATGTCTAATATGGCAAGTGAGGGACACAAAATTGGATACAAATTTTCAGCAGTACTCAACTAACACCACAAATGTCCTCACTTGTTTTCTGGTGCTAGGAATAGGCCAGTTTCTCAAAGCTTCATTTTATTTTCTTTCTGGGGCAGAACAATCTTCTAATGGTATAACTTAAATATTTTAGCCCTGTCATGCCTAATGTGCCTTTGGAGGCTACAGAGTTAACATGCCTTGTCTCAGAGACTCTAGCACAGTCTATATCTAAGATAAAAGTTCCACTCTTCTTAAGTGCATTATTACATAGTCCAGACAAGCAGCAGCATATCTGACATGGGGTTTCAGGGACTCTGTACATTAATCTCTGAAAGGTCTCAGGAGCACAATGATGAAAAGTATACAGGAATAAGCCCTTTGATGATGAAAAGGGTGTCCTTTGATGTCAGGCATTACGGTGGATTTGTCAGTATCCTTTTGATAGGTCTAATGTGGTCAAGAATCTTGCCTTCCCCAAATTTTCTACTACATCATCAACCCTCAGCATGGAGTATATGTCAAATTTCAGGTACTGTTTAAAAAACATATGGATCCTGATTTATAGGTTCATAGGTTAGTACTAGGCTAACTGCCCTTATGGGCCATTTTAAGCCTAGCCAATTAACGCATGTCAGAATCAAACCCTGCACCTTGTGTTTCTAAGGTAAGCACCTTAACCATTACGCCAACCTCCCACCCTAGGCTTTGAGATTAATACTATGGGGCTATTCCATTCACTTTCTGACTTCTCTATCACCCGTACCTTAAGCATTTTTTGTCCCTCCTCTTGCACAGCCTCTCTGTGACTCCAATACTCTGTACAATTTCAAGTCAAACTCCACCCCCAGGGGTGGTGTCAATATGATGTTTAATCAGGTCTGCTCGGATATGTTGTTCTGAAAATACTTCTTTATATGCATAACAGTCAGTTTTCCTCCTTCAGTGCATCTACAAATCACTGCTGCTAAAATGTTCTGGTCTTTTCTGACTAGCTTGCTTACACTGTTGTTTACATCATTTAGTTTTTCGACTATTTCAGGTGGATCCTGCCATTTAGCCAAAAATTAGTTCTACGTGGAGGGGACCAAAGTTAATCCCAGATCTTCAGCTTTGAATTCCCGTAGTCTTAGCACTTCTCTTAATATTGTCCCTACTGTGTAGCGTGGATTCCTTCTATGGGCTCCTGTACAAAAGGCACCACTTTCAGACTATTTTTGTAAATTGGCATATGGTTCTATGGCAATTTTATATGGATTTTCTCTTCTTGTGTTTCTCTGGCAATATCTAACATCCACGAAAGTGTATCCACCATATAAAACTTTTAGTTATGTACTTACCATAACTTTAGATGTATGGGATCCATCTCGCCTACATTCTCTACAGATGGGTTCGGAGCCGATCCTCGGCTCCGACTCGGCCGCTATACAATAGAACGCAGTCTCTTATTGGCTGAGTTACCTCATATCCCAGGATGCACCACTACTACTTCCCCAGATCTTGTTTGTCCGCACTCATGCTCACAGAAACAGACTATTGTTATAACATTCTCAGGTCTTTCAAGAAAGGAAAGAAGTTCAATTTCGGATCGTCCGGTCTCTCCTGGTCTACGAGGTAGGGGGAAGGAGGGTGGGTTATTAGGAATGTAGGCGAGATGGATCCCATACATCTAAAGTTATGGTAAGTACATAACTAAAAGATGTAATGTGATCCTATCTCGCCTACATTCTCTACAGATGGGACAGCGTCCCTAGCACCTAATTCCTGGGTGGCTCACTGGAAAACACTCCTGAGAACTGTGGAACCGAAGGAAGCTCGACCCCTGGATGCCACATCTAATTTGTAGTGAGAAATAAAGGTGTGCGAAGACGACCACGTAGCAGCTGCACAAATGTCACTAATAGAGAGCTTGGAATGAAAGGCTGCCGAAGTGGCCATAGCCCTAGTAGAATGAGCTTTCACTGGAACTATAAGTTACTTATTTGAGATGAGATAAATATGATTGATACAGTCCCTGATCCATTTGGCAATAGTGACTTCTGTGACGGCTTTGCCTAATCTACTATCCGAAAAGGACACAAACAGTTGATCTGATTTTCGTGCATTGTGTGTCCTATCCAAATAGAAACGTAATTGTCTGTGCACATCCAAGCTGTGAAAAGTATATTCAGCTCTGTTCGAATACTTAGGGAAGAAGACCGGTAGTTCCAGTGATTGCTGTAAACAAAAGTTAGAACAAACCTTTGGTATAAAAGATGGGTTTGGTCGAAGAGATATTCTATCCTTGTGAAATACCAGGTATGGTGGTTTGACACATAGGGCTTGAAGTTCTGAAACTCGCCTGGCTGATGTAATAGTTACTAGAAGGGCAGTCTTCCAAGAAAGAAATTTTAGATCACAGGTTGCTGCCGGCTCAAAGGGAGATGAGGTTAATGCACCTAACACCACGTTAAGGTCCCACGGAGGTGCGGGTTGAGATATAGGGGGTTGTAGAAGCCAAGCTCCTTTAATAAAGGCTTTGCACAACTTGTTGCTCATTAAAGGTGGTTCTACACTCTCATGAAAATTGGAAATAGCCGCCAATTGCACTTTGATGGGAGACACTGAGCAACCTTGGTTGAATAGGGAAGCTAAAAACTTCAGTACTTCTGACACCGAGGCTGTCATAGGGTCTAATCCTCGGAGTTGGGCCCAAATAGCAAACTTCTTCCATTTATTGCTATATATCTTTTTAGTAGAAGTCTTGTGGGCCGAAGACAAAATGTGCATGACTTCAGGGGCGAAAGAATGGCTCCTAACTATGGTTGGAAGAGGAGTAGCCAGGCTGCTAACTTCAATGAATGGAGGGACTGATGGAGCTGTCCTGACTGATGCGTCAAAAGGTCCGGAACTTGGTCCAGGAGCCAAGGACCCTCCAATGCATATTTGTGAAGAAAGGGGAACCAGACTTGTCGAGGCCAGTATGGGGCGATTAGTATCATTTTGCTTCCCAAGCGAATCGCCTTCTGAATCACCTTGGGGAGAAGGGGAACCGGTGGAAAGGCATATAGCAGACCGGGGGGCCAAACGTGGACTAGAGCGTCCTTGGGGATCTCCCCCGGAACTGGGGTGAGAGTGAAGAAGTGCTGGCATTTCGCGTTGAGGGGACTTGCGAAGAGATCGCAACAAGGAACTCCCCATCTCGTGAAAATCTGCGCTACCACTCTGTCGTTCAAGGACCACTCATGAGGGGAGAGAATAGTTCTGCTCAGTCTGTCGGCTATCACGTTGGATTTCCCCGGAATGTGCGTTGCTACTAGGAAACGCTTGGTAGCAATCGCCCAATCCCATACTTTCATGGCTTCTCTGCAAAGGGGATAGGACCTGGTCCCTCCTTGCTTGTTTAAGTACCAGACTACCGACATGTTGTCGGACTGAATGGCAATCGTACCCTGGGGGAGGAGATCGTGCAGTGCTTGCAACGCTAAAAGCACCGCCCTCATCTCCAGGATATTGATGTGGAGAAGACTCTCGGAGTGCCACGTGCCTTGGACCGACCTGTCCAGATAATGTCCCCCCCACCCTGTCTGGGAGGCGTCCGTAGTCAACGTGGCAGAGGGGAGTGGGGGAACGAAGGGTCGCCCTAGATTCAGATTGGAGGAGAGAAGCCACCAACGAAGATCCTGTTTGCACGTGTCTGTGATCAATGTGTGGTGACTGAGGGGAAGGTCTTGATAAGACCACTGGACTGATAGGAACCACTGGAGTATCCTCATGTGCAACCTTGCCAAGGGGACCAGAAGAATGGTGGCTGCCATGGAGCCCAATAGCTGAAGGACCATTCTCGCTGGAGCACGACGTCTGAGGAGCAATGCCTGAACCTGAAGCTGGAGCGCTGCTATCCTTTCTGCAGGGAGATAGACTCGCATCTGCCTTGAGTCTATTTCTGCACCAATAAACAGAATACGCTGAGATGGCAGCAATACGGATTTTGACCAATTGAAGGTGATTCCTAAGGAGTTGCCTAGTGTGATAGTGGCTGCTAGATTTTCCAAGAGTAGATGCCTGGAGGTGGCAGTTAGGAGCCAGTCGTCTAGGTATGGAAACACTTGGAATCCTAGACTTCTCAGGTGAGCAGTCACCACCGCCAAACATTTGAACACCCTGGGGGCTGTGGTGAGACCAAAGGGCAGTGCTCGGAACTGGAAATGACTGCCTCCTAGGCTGAAGCGTAAGTGTCTCCTCGACGCCTGATCTATCAGAATGTGATAGTAGGCATCTTTGAGATCTATGGAGCACATCCAAACACCTTTCTCCAACAGCGGAAGAATGGATTGCAAAGTGACCATCCGGAATTTGGACTTTTTCACAAATCGGTTTAATTTGCTGAGATCCAAAATGGGTCTCAAGTCCCCGGTCTTTTTTGGTATCAAAAAGAATCTTGAGGAAGTCCCTGATCCAGCCTGGTCTGTGGGGACAGGTTGGATGACCCCTTTTTGAAGCAGCTTTGATATTTCGTTGACTGCATGATCCCGTTGACTGGGTGGCGGGTCCGGGATTCTTTGGACTGGTGGAGGGGGTTGAGAAAAGGGAATGGTGTAACCTCCGGCGATGATTCAAAGCACCCATTGGTCCTGAGTGATATTTTCCCAGGCCTTTAGGTGTCTCGAAAAATGACCCCCGACTGGCTCCAGAGCTGCACAATCGGGTACTCCTTCAGGGATGCTGGAAGGAGGAGGAGCCACGGAAGGACTCGTGGTCTCCAGTGTTGCGGGGGCCTCCGCCGCCTCTGGGACGGCGTCTCCCTGAAAAATTTCCCCCTCCTCTGCCTCTAGAAGGGGAATCGCTCTGCTGCGACGAGTAAGGCTTTTGAGATTTACGGAACCACATTTTCCCTCCTCTTCGAGCCTTGGGATAAGGTCTGAAGGGAGTGGAAAACCGGGCCCCTACGGCAGTTAAAGTCTTACCCTCCTGTTCGCAGCGAGTCAATGTGTCCTTTACCTTGGGTCCAAACAGTGAGGACCCGTCAAAGGGGGCGTCGGCAAAGGAAGACTTAAAGGCCTCCGCAAAGTGACACAGGCGTAGCCAGGCTTGTCTCCGTAGAGCAACACCTGTTCCAGCCGCTCTGCTCGCCCCTTCGGCCGCATAAGAAATGAGCCTCATGGACGAGTTGGATAATGAAGACAGGGTAGCCAACTGGGAGTTAACCGTCTGGGCCAACTGCTCAGGTAAGTTACCCGAGAGGGTATCCGAGAGTTCCTTGATCAGATCCCTCTGCAGTCTGGTGAAATGTGTCAAGTAATTCAGAGACCTTAATGTAAAGGCCGCTGAAGAAAGGGTACGCTTGCCGTACCGATCCATGCTCCTAGACTCTTTATTAGGAGGATGGACGGACGTCGAAGCCTCTGCCACATCTTGCTGGGTGGCAGATGCCACCACCATAGCATCTACAGCCACGCCCTTCGAGAGAAAGTCCTTATCCGGGGGAGCCGAAAGGAATTTATTGGGGCGAGCTGGCACCGGTTCAACAGAATCCAGGTGTTCCCACGCCCTTCGAGAGATCAAATCCAGAAGCTCATCGAAGGGCGGAGACACCCAGGAGGCGGAGGGCTGAGCACCGAAGGCCTTGAGGAAAACCGACTCCTCAGCAGAAGGGGGTTTGGACTGCCAGTCGCCTCGTTGCTTGAGGATCTCCAAGATGTCCGCAAAGGAGACATCATCCGAGGACGACTTGGGGGACCCCTGCGCATCATCGAGGTTGGTATCTGAGGTGAGAGACTCATCAGGGGAGTCGACGTGTTTCTTCTTACACTGTTTCTTCCTCGGAGGTTCCTCCGAAAACATTTTGGAGGGACCTCCAGGAAGAAGGGAACCCCCAATGGGGGTAACCTCAGGCCCAGGGGCTCCGCTGTCATGAGACAGGGGGATTGCAAAGACGCCAGTCTCCATGCCAAGGGAAGGTGGTGGTGAAATGGTAGAAGTGGCCACAGAGGATTTGGCCAAGGCACTCCTCATGGCCTCGAAAGCGGGACCCCCAGAGTCCTGGGATGGTTCAACCCCGAGGCCACAACAGCAGTCGGAACCCCCGCAGCCGACGCACCGAGAGGGGGGCTCGAAACCGAAAGGATCGGCCCCGAAGCGTCCCCCCCGGGCCGACAGAGGAGGTCTGCGTACCGAACCCCGACCCAAGGGACGGGGTTGGAGTTAGAGTCAGAACCGACTTGATAACATCCACCTGTTCCACCAACACCGACTCCAATGGTGCCGAAGCTGTTGGAGGAGGAATCGATGTAGCAGGATTGAGATCGGCTCCGGAGCCAACTGGGCTGGAGCCGAGATCAACTTTGCAAAGACTGGAGACTGAAAAAGTCTTTGAAGCACCCTGTCTAAGTCCGAATCGGACATCCTCGACGACCAAGAAGAGACCGACCGGGTCCGAGTCGACTTCTCCGCCGGCTCCGAAAGACTGGGGGACCGGCTCCGTAATGGTTCGAGAAGTATCGGCGCCGAGGGAGACTCCACTACAACTGCAATTTCCCTCGGAGCCGATGTGGACTTCGGCACCGAAGGGGAAGAGTCTGAGCGGGCAACCCCCATCGGTTCCGAAGGCAGTGGAGCCGATGGAGATGACTCGCCTCTCGACGCCCGAGCTCTCGACTCCGAAACCAGAGGAGTCGAAGCTGGAGACATCGAGGCAGACCGTTCCGCCCTTGGCTCCGAAGTCCATGGAGCCGACGGAGAAGCCTGCCGAGACATTTTTGCTGCCGGATCCGACGGGCTGGTCGGAGTCGAAGACTTTTTCTTCCTCGAAGGTGAAGAAGAAGAAGATAGGGCTTCCTCAAAGGAAGGGGTAATAAGCCCTTTCAAGATCAACTTATTTTTCCTCTCTTGGAGGACGCGAGAGGAAAAGGCATGGCAAACGCTACAAGATTCTTGAAGATGCTTTGGGCCCAAACAATAGATACATAAAGAATGGTTGTCCGTAATGGACATTTTATAGCTACATTTAGAACATTTTTAAAACCTGAAGGTCTATGTTCTTTAGACATGGCTATATTAAACAATAAACACTGACTACCAAAAACAAAGTTAACACCAAGACAACCTAGACTCTAACTTAAACGCCTAGGATAGGGCTAGGCCCCTCTAACTTAAACGGGACCGTTAAATATCACAAAAAAAACACAATTTTACCACAAGAAATATCAAAAACCAATCACACAACAACAAGTAGCTGTTAAAACAGCTTTTGGGTAAGTTCTGACAAAAATTTAGACAGAAAGATTTCTGACTAAAAGATACTTAGCTCAGCCAAGTCCGAGACCACGTCTATGCTTGAGAAGCGGCAAACGAGATCTGGGGAAGTAGTAGTGGTGCATCCTGGGATATGAGGTAACTCAGCCAATAAGAGACTGCGTTCTATTGTATAGCGGCCGAGTCGGAGCCGAGGATCGGCTCCGAACCCATCTGTAGAGAATGTAGGCGAGATAGGATCACATTACATCTCAAAATGACTAAACCCTGTCAAGGCTTGTAGTACTTTTTTAATGGCAAACAGAAGGTAAGTGTAGTGGTTCCAGTTTTTGCCATCTTCCTCAAAATAATTTTGCAATGGATGCTTTTATATTCAGTTAAAATACTAACCCATCTATCTGGGAATGAGACACTGGGCTTTTTAATTACTTAATCTTAAAGTACTGGCCCAGTTAACATTACTCTGGAAGCAGCCCAGTTAAGAATACTCTGGACGTAAATGGAGTCCCTAATTACTAAACATTTTATTAGGCACCCGTACTAAGAAAAACACCACCACCTCCCTGACTACAGATTTAAAATTAGCCATACAAAGGGAAACAGCATATTTTGGAATCTGGGCAGACTTGCACTGACAGTCACTCTTTTGGAATCTGTCCATTAGTGTATGAATTCATGAATCCAGCCCATAATCTTTCACATAACAAGAAATTCCCCTTTGTGTGCATGTTTATTGAGATAATTAAAGAAATAGGAAAACATATGCTTAATTATATAATTAGCAATATATATAAACCGAATATCTCTCCAGATGTGCAACTTACAGTGCAAATATCAAAGTTAGTTTTTTTAACACCATCTAAGGTTTCACCTGATGTCATGAAGCAGTTTGCAAGTCACTTTTTCTTTTTTTTTTAAATAGTAAATATATACAAAAATAATGTTTATTATTGTCATAATTATTAACAAATATCTCAGGTATGGTGCGATACAAATAGACACAGACAATGAAGTTTCCTGATTCCCACCATGGCACATCACACTACATCTCTCAATAACACATACGGCTCACCATTATGAAAATATTAACATAAATAGGAAAAACAGTGACTAATTTCTCTACTGCATGATATCCCAGATTAACAATCTTAGTGTCATTTTGTTATAAATCCTTGACATTTCTAATACTGTCTATTATTAGCTGGTAAGTCACTTAGTTAAAAAAGCTGGACCCAAAAAAGGTTTGGTTGCCATAAGAAGCTATGGGTGTAAACTGGAAGTATGCAAAAAGGGTCTATATTAAATCAGCGAATGCTTAAACAAGCAAACACTGATTTATCGACCCCATGTAAGTGAAACCTTACAATCTCGAACACTTAGAACAGCGATTTTTTTTCCCAAGGGAAAAAAATCGCTGTTCCACAAAAGGAAAAAAAAAAACATTACATAAAGTGGGAGGCTTCGCCTCCCACACCCCCTTACTTAAATATACCAACTCCAAGATCGCACTACAGTAACGAAAACGGCAAAGTAACGGAGGCTGCCAAGCGATTTCTTTCCCAGGGAAAGCAATCGCTTATATGCTGTTTCGCTATTTTGCCATTTTGTGCTTTCAGTTCGATCAAGGCGCATTCGAAAGAATGCGTCTTCGATCACATAAGAACCCTACAAAAAGGTGGTATGGGCTTGAATGAGTTAAAACAACACTTCAGTTTATGCCCTTATACACCTTTTACAACACCTTTACAGCAACAGTTCTATTTACAACATTTGTATACAATACATATACATCACTTTGAGGCACCATTATGGGGAACCGCCACACAGTATACTGTATATACAAACACAAATGGTTCTAGCAGCATTAGTCAAAACTGCATTTAGTCGAGATGGAGAGAGTCAGCAAAAATTGGTCTAAAACGCACAATGTCAACAAAACTGTTTTTAAAGAAGTGAAGGGTATATGCCCTTCCCCCACTATAATTTGACCTACAAGATGGTACATTTTAATTAGCTTGGGGTGTTGGGGGCAGACAGGGTTTGCTCCCTCCCACAAAACTTAAATTTTCAATGCGCAAGTCCCCCCCCCCAAAATCTACGATTTTCGATGTGATCGTTTCTGTCGAACATTTGGTTTAAACCAATTTTTGTAGACTCTCGTCATCTTTACTAAATGCAGATTAGACTACTGTTACTACACCTGTACATGTATGTGTGTGTGTGTGTGTGTGTATTTATATATATATATATATATATATATATATATATATATATATATATATATATGGATCTACTTCGACCCATAAAAATTACACTTAATCGACTCTCAATTACCCATTCCTAGTTATTCAAAACTACACTAATCTGAAAGCATGGACTACCAAAATCCTTTCCCTTGGAAAGGAACCACTTGGCTACCATGATGAACTTTGCCCTTTCTGCAATGTAGTGTGATCTTGGAGCTTAAATATTTAAGTGTGTGTGTGCGTGTGTGTGTGTGTGGGGCAAAGCCCCCACACTTTGTTGGGTTTTTGTCCATTTACCTTTTTATTCATGGTGGCCAAGTGGTTCCTTTTCAAGGGAAAGGATTTTGATAGTCCGTGCTTTCGGATTAGTTTAATTTCGAACAACTGAGAACAGGTAAGTGAGATTCGTTTAAGTGTAATTTCGATGGGTCGAAGTAGACCCATATATATATATATATATATATATATATATATATATATATATATATATATATATAAATATATATAAACATACACACACACACACACACATATATATATATATATATATATATATATAGATAGATATAGATATATATAGATAGATATATATAGATATAGATGTATGTATATATATATATATATATATATATGCACACACACACACACACACACACACACACACACACACACACACACACACACACACACACACGTGTGTGCATATATTCCACACACACACACACGTGTGTGTGCATATATTCTTTATACATAGTCCCCCGGATTTACTAATCTTCCGTGTAAGGCTAGATCAGTCTTACATGGAAGCGCCAGTGTAAGAGTATGACGGCAGCGCACCATGCATATTAATGAGGGCACGCTGCCTTAACTCTAAAGCTTACATGGATTGTGGACGAGTGTAGGGGGGCGTCGGACTGCCGTGCAGTCCAAAAATCCACGCCACTGCAATGAAGAAATGCGGCAACTTCCAGTTACATGAGCGAGTCCACTCACATGTGTACAATGCAACACTACACTCCCCCATATGTTAAACAACTTACAAAATAAAAAAGATCTTTTTTTTTCTTCCGATATAGCTGCCCGTAGTTGCGCGGGTTTGCCCATTGCTTAGCTACAGTTAGCAGCTTCGACACCAGAAGAGGATAATAAGAAAAATATATGCAAATTAAGCAACATACTGATAGCATAGTGGTTAGTGCCTTCGCACAAAGAGGAGGCATTCCCGGTTTGAGTCCTACTACTGCATGTTCCATTTACTGTGGGAAATCTGTATACAAAAATATTTCCTGACATTTTTTATGTATAAGTTTTGTAAAAAGCATTGAAATGTTAAATGTAGTAGTGAACGAATTTTATATATATATATATATATATATATATATATATATATATATATATATATATATATATATAAAGGTGAAATGTTTATGCATTCTGAGGCATGAGTACCCTATTTTAAGCAATATAAAGCACTGCTAAGCACATTTTACCAGTATTGAGCATATTTAAATACAATTGCGCATAGCTGCACACCACGCTAACCAGCGCAATATCGGGCAACGTTGAGCAAAGTCAGGTAACACACTCACACCTACTTTAATGTTCCTTAACCAGTCAGGTCTGCCCAGCAGGAAAATAAAAAGCAGTGACAGGGCTCAAACTCAGGATACTGTGCACTATAATCACAGTACTTAACCACTAAGCCATGACAGCATTTCGCAAACATGCACTTTCAACAGACACATATATATCAAAGGAATTTTAAACATTGCCAACATCAGCTAAGCAGGCGTACCTACAGCTGAGCTTTTCCAAAACTGGCCAATCACAAAAGTGCGGGAAATGAGGCATATTTAAGCTCCACAGGCGGGAATACTTGCTATAACTGGTTGTAGCTTCCTTCTGCAGTCAGCATGGCTGGTGTTGGTGAAGGCACTCGATTTAGAGCGCAACACTGGGGCATCCAGGAGTCCAAAATTATGGTTTGGCTCCTCATCTACAAACATGAGGAAAGACTCCTGCAGGGCCAGTACCAGGGTACCCAATATAAAACAGAGGCCTGGAACAGTCTTGCCCATGATCTCACCAGTGCCACTGGTGTTCCTCGGAATGGTGAGCAGATCAGGCACCATTATTCTGACCTGAAGCGACGTAGGGGGGATGAACTGGACAGGTGGATCCAGGAATCTCGTACGATGCCTAATGCCCCAGTACTGAGTACGTAGCCATTGTATTAAGTAGTTAGGAATTGCTATGCTTATCTATACTATGGATAGATATGTCTCAATATCACTGCATTTACTTCACAGCTGCAGGTGACCGGGCTATGAACCTGCAAGCCCATGAAGATAGACTGCAAAGGCTGTGTCATGAGGCAGGTTAGTGATTATTCTGCATGTACTGTTATATAAAATAAATGAGAGAGCCTTCAAAAAGTCTTTTAACCCATTGATCTGATTGTAGTGGATGTCTTTGTAAATACTTTAGTTGTTTTGTTGAATATTATAATAATACCTATTTTTAATTACTTGTATAAAATTGTTATGATATTTCTCTTATATGTTAAAACAATAAACCTGTTTTGAAAAAAAAAAAAAAGTCTTTTAACCCAATAAATAAAGGTGTAATAATCCTTTAATAAATGTATGATTCATGAGTGCGTCTGTGTCATTTTCTTTGATATGTTGTTGTACTGTTGCATTCTACAAATAGTAGTGTTGTATTAAGCAGTGTCAACCCACACTTGGGTAGGCCGTGCCAGTAGCTTGTATGCATATGTACAGCCGTCAACTGTTGGTTCATGGCCAGCATGTACAGGTTAATCTGGCACATGCGTAGCTTGGTATTGTGTTCCCCAGAAATGTCAGTGTGCTGCCAGAAATGTAGGGAGCTGTTAACATATAAGTGATACTTTCACCTGAACATATCTAGATAATTATAAGAAAATAGAGCTGTCAGTGTACCATCTTAGTAGCAGTGTGTGTGAGCAACTCTCAAAATATGTTATAGTAACATCTGCATCTTGGACAGTTTGTATGTAAGATACAACTCATGTATATAATGATCTAGCAAAATCCAACTGCACAATATAAGGACATTGGGTAGTGTAATAATACATGTAAGGGACATATAACTGCAGTTAATAGGAATGTAGTGAAAAAGTACAGTTGTGTACACTTACCATAAATGTAGATGTTCGAGTGTATTCACTGTTGCAGTCATTACATTTGGGTAATCTGCTGGCAGGTTGCCCTAAATTGGCCTGAATTCCAAAGTCTTGGGTCCTGAGTCGGTTGCTGTCTCCTCTTCCATGACGTCAGGGGTGTAAAACATGCAGCCGGCACCATTTTCTTTAGTTTTTCTTGCCCCCGATGTCAGGTGCCCCCAAAAAGGTAGCAATATTCTAAATATTTATATATATATATATATATATATATATATATATGCATATATATATATATATATATATATATATATATATATATATACACATATGCATCAATACAAACTTTACCTTCATCTACAATCAAATACACCACATATGTTGTAGAAGATAGAGAAGGAAAGATAAACTGTAGGGTGACAGGGGGATGGTGGGAGGGTAACCTGGACTGCAACAGTGAATACACTCGAAAATCTACATTTATGGTAAGTGTACACAACTGTACTAAGTTCTTCATGTTTCACTGTTGCAGTCATTACATTTGGGTAGAACCCCAAAGCTATGGTTGGGAGGCTGGAGTTAAACAGCATTAGGTGAGGCTATAAGGCCCTGCAGCACTGCAGTGGCAAAGCCTGGCCTGGACTTAGAGTAGAGAGGCAAATGGTAATGCTTTGTAAAGGTGTGAACAGAACTCCAAGTAGCAGCCTCTAGAATGTCCTTGGTTGGTACTCCTCTGAGAAAGGCTGCTGAAGTAGCTGCAGCCCTGGTGGAGTGAGACCTAATGCCCTTGGGCACAGGTTTGCCATGGTGTAAGTAGCAGAAAAGGATGCAATGGCTTATCCACTTTGAAATTGTCTGCTTTGAAATAGCCTTTCCTTCTGATCCTGCAGCATATGACACTAGTAATTGCTCAGTTTTTCTTAGAGCTTTAGTTCTGCTCAAGTAGAATCTTAGCTGTCTGTGTACGTCCAAGGAATGCAGAATTATCTCCACTTTGTTCTGCGGATTTGGATAAAAAGTTGGCGGATGAATTGTTTGGTTAATAGACACACTGAAAACTACCTTAGGCATAAAGGCAGGATTTGTCCTCAGAGACACCCTGTCTGGGTAAAATATGATAAAAGGCTCTACAGCCATGAGGGCCTGTAGCTCTGAAACTCTTCTTGCTGAAGTAATTGCTAGTAGCAGAGCTGTCTTCCATGACAAGAACTTTATATCAGCGGTAGCAGCTGGTTCAAATGGAGGCAGGGTGAGCTTTTCCAACACATAATTGAGGTCCCATGCAGGTAATGGTAATCTTCTAGGAGGCCTTAAATTTTTGGCTCCTCTAAGATACTGATTTAGTAAAGGATGAGAAAAGATTGGTGGGTCTGTATTGTAATGAGCCGAAATGGCAGAGGCATGGATTTTGATTGATGAAAAAGATAGGCCTTTGTTAAGCATCTCAGTTAAGTATTGTAATATCTGAGGAATATGTGGTTCTGCTGTGTCAGTTCCTTGTGCTTGATTCCAAGCTCAGAATCTCTTCCATTTGTCAGCATAAGATTTTCTAGTACTAGGCCTTCTGGCTTCCAAAACGACATCCATCACATATTTACTGAGAGGTGTCGTCTGTATAATTACAGGATTAACCATGCTGCCAGGTTCAGAGTCTGTAGTCGATTGTTTTGCTGGGACAGTAGTTGTAGTTTTTGAGGCAAGGTCCAAGCTGGGTATTGAGACAAGTTCCTTAGGATTGGGTACCAGTATTGGTGGAGCCAGTCCGGGGCAATTAATATCATCTTTGGCTTCTCTTGTCTGACTTTTAGAAGGACCTTGGGTAGAAGAGGCAGAGGAGGAAAGGCATAAACTGATAGGTTTTTCCAACTGAAGGATAGGGCGTCCACTTTCCATGCTTGTCTGTGATAAGTCCTTGTGCAGAATCTTTTCAGTTGATATTCAAGCTTGCACCCAGGAATGTTATCTTTTGAGAGGGTACCAGTTGTGATTTCTTTTCATTTATTGTGTACCCTAGACATGTTAGAAGCCTTTTCACAAATGCCAGGTGTCATAGAAGAGTGTCCTTGTTCTCTGCTTGAATGAGACAGTCGTCCAAGTAAGGATATATTTGAATACTTCTTTGTCTGCAAAATGCAATTACTGGTGCAGGCACTTTGTAAAGACCCTGGGCACAGTAGACAAGCCAAAGGGCAGTGCAGAGAATTGTAATGCATTAAGCCAGCCTTGAATCTGAGGTATCTTCTGCACGACTGTCGTATTGGGACATGCAGGTATGCCTCTTTTAGGTCTAAAGTCACCAGCCAGGCATTCTTGCCCAGCATGGGCAGAAGCTGTTGCAAAGTGAGCATTTTGAATTTTGGAATGTCCAGGTATGTGTTCAAAATTGATAAATCTAGTATTGGCCACCAGGCCTTGTCCTTTCTGGGTACCAAGAACAGTCTTGAGTAAAAACCTTGTCCTTTTTCCTGTTCTGGTACTGTCTGAATGGCTCCCATATCCATGAGGGACGTAACTTGTTTCTGTGCCACTGCCCATTGATTTTTTGGCAGATCTGGCCAACCATTTGTCATTGGCAGAGTGTGGAAATGGAATCTGTATCCCTGTGATAAGATGTTTAGTACCCACTTGTCCTGGGTTATTAACTGCCAATTTTGAGCAAAAAGTTCTAATTTTCCCCCTATGGGTGCTGCCAAAAGATAAGTGCTTGGTGTAGGGAGAGAGAAGTCATTGGGATTGCTTTCGGTAGGTTTGCGCTTTATCTCCTCCAGATTTGGAGGTGGATGTGCCCCATTGCTTTGACCTGTATGAGTCCTAAGCCTGGTACCTGGAACCATTAGGGCGTCTGGATTTGCCCCTTTGAGCTCTGTCTGACACAGGAAAGGACCAGTTTTTTGTAGGCCAGTGTCTACTGAATCTAGGTGGCTGTACTTGCAAGAAATCTTTAACAGTTTGCATAGACTTAGCTTTGTCTTCCATTTTCTTTAAAACCTCTTATGCCTTAACACCAAACAGAGACTCATGCTGTAAAGGTGCATCTAGCAATTTAGCTTTAACATGATCTGGCAAATTTTGTTCCTTTAACCAGGCATGCCTCCTAATCACAGATCCAGTAACTGCGGCCCTGCAGGAGGCCTCTAAAGAATTAAAACCACATTGCAAAGTATGCTTTCCAACTTGTTCAGCTGCATGCAATAATTCCTGCAATTCCTTATTTTTTGCACATTCTGAAATCAGCATCATTTTCTGTTTCAGCAATCCCATAACATGTTGTTGGTACTTAAGCATATGAAATTGACAGTTTAAGGCCCTGATTGCCAAGGTTGCTGATCTATAAACCTTTTTTCCCCATCTGTCCAGTCCCTTGAATCTCTGTCAGAGGGGAAGGGTTTTTTGCTGTTGAGGCCTTAATTCCCTTTGGACCCTGTGAAATAGTTTCAGGATCAGCAGCAGGGTTTCTAAATAAAAATGTATGAGAGTCAGGGACCCTGTAATAACTGTCAGGCTTACTGGGAGCCAGAGGTAAGGAGTCAGGGGTCAGACTTGACTCCGAAAACACATCATCCACAATGTCTAAAACAGGAGGAATGGCTAAAGGCTTGTGCTGGGGGAGAAGAAGGAAATCCCTGAGCAGTATCAGGGGCTGCGAAAGCACCTCACTGAGTACCGGCGAACCGGCAACTGGATTAGGAGAAGCTTCGTTGTCGGTTTTGGATCTCGACTGCCTTTCTTTGTCCTTTTCTTAGCGTTTTTTATGTACTCCGGTAGTCGGATTGCTATCTGACGACATTTCTGGGTAGTTAAATCTGTTTCCAAATTACTTAGATGCAAAAATATACCAACGCTTAATAGTGCGTTGATTAAATCTAGCACAAAACCGACAGCCAGACATGTTGTGATCAGGGCCTAGGCAAGGAATACCGTATAAATGGAAATCCTTATGAGGTATTTGCTTCCCACAAGTAATACAATTATTAACTTTTTCTGACATCGGTAAAAAGCAAGAAAAAAGTTTCCCCAACGGGGTACTTAGCATTAGTGAAGACTTCGGTTCTGAAACTCAAACTCGAATATTTCAGTAGTCGGCCGACTGGCACTTGCGAAATGCTTCTGCTTCGGGCACCATGCGGCAAGAAAGACTAAAGAAAATGGTTCGGCTGCATGTTTGATACCCCTGACGACCTGACGTCATGGAAGAGGAGACAGCAACTGACGCAGGACCCAAGACTTTGGAATTCAGGCCGACTGAGGGCAACCTGCCAGCAGATTACCCAAATGTAATGACTGCAACAGTGAAACACGAAGAACATCTAGAAGGATATATAAGTTGTTAATTGAGCTATCTTTTTCCACCTTACTGTATGTGCATAAAAAATGCAATTTCACACCTCAATTGGTTTGTCTAATCTCAAAACATTTGTTGGGACATATGTCCTATTGGTTTATAAATATTTGCATTTATTTCTATGCATGAGCCCTGTTCAAATACCACAATATTGGTGGCCTGTTGCCATCAATTAAACCTGCATGCTATTGTAATGTCCACTATTGTTCTATATATGCATGTGTCATACTTGCTTTTCAACTGTTCAATATCTGGTGTGTTGGGTTAATGGGAATACTTCTGCATGCTGTTATAACTAATTGGCAATGCTGTTGACTGTTACTAACCCATATCTTTACTAAACTCTCCAAAATATATAGTTTGTATGGGAAGGCCGGTCCCAGCGGACCTACCTGTCCCACCTCAGCTGGCCATGGCACCTGGCACCAGCAGATCTGGTGCCCAGCCTAGGACCTCCTCCTCCTCCGTTGGCCCTGTGCCACTTTTGGGTGGAAGCGCTGCAGGGGATGGGGCTCGCCCCCCCCCGTGCAAGTGTGGGCGGAGAGGCACCTATCACCCTTCGTATGGTCCGAGCTGTGGTGCGTAGAGAGATTGAACGTTCTGTTGCATAACCTCTATGCCAGCTTGAAGCCTGAGTGGCGCAACTTCCGGGTCAGCCTGCCTCTCCTACACAGCCCCCAGCACAGCCACCTTCTGGGCCGTGAAGGTTGCAGTGGTGACTGCCCATGGGTGGGGACCTTAGTCCCACTGTTTCCATCTGGGGGCTCATGGGATTGCAATTTCCAAACATCCTTCCCCGTCAAAGGTGTTCACCCACCATGTGTCATATACCGCCCCTGTATGCGTCTTGTTTGTCTTGTCTGTCTACCTCCCCAACCTACCACCCCAAATATACCTACTTCCCCTACCCCACATTCCACTCTCACCTGAAAAAAAAAAAAAGGGCAATCTGCTCCCCCCAAAAAAATTACGCCCCATACATAGCTGCCCATTTTGCACACGTCCACTGGACACATGAAATGTTATTTAATTGGCATTGCAACATACTTTGTTGTCCTCAGCCCTCTCTCAGGGGTTGAAGGGTTAATATCTACCTCCAAATTTATTGCATATGCACAGCTGTTGCTGTTGAAGAAATGGGCAGCTATGGATCTTCCCTACACCTGTCCTGCACATCCCAAGCTATTTTCCATACTGTCTTTCCCTCTTTGTGCCCCTTTTTCGCCACTTTCCTATCTCCCCATTTTTCTTTTCTTTCAAAGAAATTAGCGTAGGAATGAGCGGGAGTAAGCACTATTAAGCAGTAGTTAGCGGGTTTGCGCTTGTTTGCGCTTGGCTAAGCAATGCGCAGCATTGCGCAAACCCACTTACAACTGTTTAAAATTGCCTTAGTCACTCTGTATGTGAGGGCTCTTGTTCTGCTCAGGAACAAAATAAAACACCTCTGTAAGTCTTGAACCCCGGACCTTGCACACACTACACAACATGAAGTACCACTAAGCCACGGTAGATATACATCAAGTTGGTGCTTAAATAATTATATCATACATCAGAATGAGTGAATGTAAAGGAAAATTTGGAATACCATACCATACAACTTGTTCTGTGGATGTTGACCACCAGTTGTTGTGGGATTACATTACATGACTGTGATAAGAGAAGCAGCCATTCTAGCAGGAAATAATGTTACACCATCACCTTACAACCCCACACAGTATCACAGCAGGACAAACACTGGCATATCTGTTTAGGGCAGAGGCCATACCTCTCAAATGTCCCTAATTTACAGGGATGTACCTGATTTTGACCCAAATTTTAGCTCTGTCCCTCTGAATCCCTCCTAAAACTACTGACTTTGGGCAGAAAGTTGGTAAATTACACTTAATGAATAATGACAATAATTAAGAGTTAGACACTTCTTTTACTTCAGAAAAGGTGTATTAATTCATATGCTCTGATTCTCTCAATCTTTCAAGTCAATGGCACTAATATTTTAAAGGTGTCCCTGAGTTTTTCTTGACTTTTCCCTGATTCTGTTCAAATATGTACCTGATTGGTTGAGAGGTCTGGCAGAGGCAGAAACACAGAGGCATATTAGCCTTTCTGCTGTTACACACTGTCCAAACAGCTTTGGAAGGAGTTTTGGAAACATACCCTTATGTAGGAATAAATCACTGAAATACAAATGGATGTAGACATGTACTGGTAGCAACCAACTGTAAGAATGCCATTACTCTATTGCTGAAAAGACCTGTGTGGTGCACAGACAAAAAATAACAGGCTATTCTCTGGCTATTATGTGGATAGGTCCACAGTTGGGAGTTACGCAGACAGACTACATGACTTGATAAACTAACATGTACACTGCAACCCTGTAAGTCCAGCAAGATAAAATCCACACAATATTACTTACACTCTCTGTACTTCTGCAACCCTACCCAAATGCAGAATATACCTGTGTGTGCAGGGTCTACCAAGGATGTAGGTAAGCATACTCACTGTACTGAAATGTGTCCATTTTTTCTGAGCAGTCCGTGCTAATGTCAACACTGAAAAAGCACAAAACTGTTTAGAACTGTGTAAATGGATATTCACAGTATAGCAGTTCACAAACAATTCTTGTGCCAAATGAATACATCTCTATAACTAGCTTTGTATGGCAGTTAATTGTAACAGTTGAAAAGAAAGTACATCTTTCCATGTATCTTGGGGTAGCATTTTGAGGGGTGAGTACATTTCTACACTGACAAGTGGGTACTGGAAGCAGCAACATTAGGTCTGAGTACAACATGTAAATCTCTGGCTACACCCGTGGCTTCTGATATAAGAACTATACCAACCTTCTGTCTTAAACAATGATGTCCACACCAAACAAGGATGATCTCTGTCTTGGAAAGCTGAAAGGGCCACGCCTACATGAGTCAGCAATTTATAGTACTGGGTTGCTATGGCAGTGATTACTTCAATTACTACACAGCAGGCTGCATGCAATTAGCAAGTGGTGGGCACTAATTGGTGCAGAGGCCATCACATGCTCATGTGCAATTCCTACAAAAGCAGGCTGCAATCTCTGCCAACAAACTCAATCACTCTATTGCAGAGACTGACAGAGAGAGAGAAATGGAAAAATAAACATTACCAAATTATACAAAGAAAAAGTATGCGACACATATGTATTTACTGGCATGTAGATGTTATTGAAGAAAAGTCTACATAATGTGAAACATTCATATATGGCAGCAGTACTTCTTTCTGCATAGATTTTGGGCTTAACTACTGCTATGGACAATACTGTGTGTACCTGTGGGCAGTGGGACATACCTGTGAAATGTGTAGCTTAGCATTAAATGTCAAAGATCTGATTCATGTTATCTGGGTTCTGTACAGTAGTGTGGCCAATGGCTGGTGGGGGGATTAGCGCTGACATTATATAAACACGGGTGTGACAGAACAACACATGCATAATAGTCATATTAAAGTGTAGCTTAGCACTGGCAACTGCTGTAGCAGTCTAGTATGCTTATCTAGCATCTGTTGCCATATATACCCCCCCTAATGTTAGTCTGTGTTCATATGTGACACCTGTTTGTGTTGCAGCAAGGCCCAACAGTTCAACTGTGAGGTCCAGGGGCTTACAACAGTGTGGACCATGTGTGTGTATGCCACAAACATACAGAGAAATATATATGTGTCATATATATTCACATCTGTATATGTGCATAGAGCAGAGGACATATTGCAACTGTTTGCGAAGGGGGGAGATATATATGATGTTGAAGGTTAGTATGCGCATATCTGTATGTAGGTTTTAGTGTGTGACAAACAAGACAGCATACAGTGCTGGTATATGACATGTGGTAACCACAGTACTACACATAGCTGTCATTGCTACACACCATAATGATGCGTGTGTGCACACATATGCACCTCTAAACAGTATGCATACCAATCACCATTTGCACAACTGACACATATATGTCTTCTGATGCTATTGAGTGGCTAGGTCATATGACACATACTGGGTATGTGTAGTGTTTAAAGATGCAGCCGTGTTTTAGCATGCCATGTCATGGATGAGATGGCATGTCCACAATATGATCTACACTCACCATATGTACCGTACATTGGGTATATGGCCGAATGGTATTCTATCAGTTATCCATGCACCACTGATGATGTGTGAATACTCATCATGCATGTGTTAAAAACGTGTCCGCAATTAATACGTGTCCACAATTATTTGCTAAAGACACAGAGGCTGTTATCAGCATTGGATGCCTATCTGACACACACATACACATCCAGCAATGGTATGTACACCTGTGAGTTATGGTGCACAGTACATCACAGGGTTATGAATTCCTGCACAGCAATGTTGTGTCCATGTATGCATTGTGTTCCAGGGGGACGGCCATCACCGAATAACAAAACACATGCATCAAAGCCATGTATACTGTTAGTAACAAGGATTGACTACACTTGCACTGCATGCTGTTGAGCAACACATGTCCTGCATGCTGACAGGTGTGATATGACTGTTTTGCTTGTGATACTGTACTCCACCATCACCTGCTATTGTGTATGTTCTGTGATTGCTGGTGCTTTGTGTGTCTGCTTTCGGGAGGAGTGTAGTTTTGTGTGTGTGCATGTGGTTTGAAGTCATGTTCAGGTCTTAAAGTGTGTTTCCTGTTTTCCTCTCACAGGTGGCGAGGTGGGGCTGGTTCAATACAGCAGGGAACCTGATGTCACTTAGACAGTGATCATGAGGATAGGTGTGTTGAGGCACAGGCAGGTTTATCAGGGTCTGTTGCTGGGCCACCAATTGACAGTACACAAGTCTCCACCCCATCCATGCACACAATCATACTGCCTGTACATCACCATTGCCCTTAGCTGAGGGACAGTGCACGGTTGGAACTGGCCAGGACAGTGTGGTATCTATGGCACATGTATCCGGACACGGCAGCCTTAGCCAGATGTCTGGAACGGTACCACATAGGTAGATGCTCAGGGGTTCTCGTCAGAGCACTGCTGGTCATCATGCCCCTGGCAGACGTACCACACCTCTTTCTACCACACACATGTTCCAGGCTGTCATGGAGGCACAGACACAAATGGAGTGGTACACCAGACAGGGGCTAAGGGCACAGAGGGCTCATTACACCTCTGTAAATGACAGTATCTGTGACCTAGCAGGTACCATACGTAACTACACTGAGGTCATTGATAGATGTCGGGGTGAGACATTAGATGTCCCCCACAATGTCATGTCCATGTGTCAAGACAGTGCGGGACGGATGAAATGTCAATGTGGACGTATGCCAGCAAAATCACCAGCTGGAGGTCACCGTGGACGTCCAGCAAGTCATAGCCGCTCCTGTAGTGCCAGTACCAGCCCCAGCATTGTTGGGGGGCTGTCCATAGACCGTCCTAGCAGACCACGTACACGTGGCTATGGCCAGTCCCAGCAGTGACCTGGATCCAGTGGACATCTGTCAACCTCTTCAGATAGTACCCAATCTGGATTAGTACTGGATACTGTCTGTAGCACCCCTGCCAGGCAAAGGTTCCGTATCTGTGGCCAGAGATGATGATCTGTAAAGCCTGCCAGGTACAGTCTGTAGCTGTCTCACAAATCCCTGTATATGGCAGCCACATGGTGGAAAGTACAGTTTTGTACCTACCATAAATGTAGGTGTTCAAGTGCTAATACAGCTGCAGTCATAACAGATGGGTTATCCTGCCGTCAGGCGGGTCCTCGGTTGGTCGAATTCCAAAGTCTAGGTCCGGCGTCGGATGTCGTCACTTCTTCCCTGACGTCAGTGCGGCAGGGGTATAAAAGAACCAGCCGACGCCATTTTCTTCAGTTTTTCTTGCCCCAGATGTCAGGTGCCCCCAGAAGGAAGGCAAAACATAAATTTATGTAATAATGCAATGCAATATAATCAAAAAACAGTAGTTGCAAGCAAATACACCATAAAGGAATACCCCAATCAGGTTGTATGAGGAGGTGTTTGTCATTAGGCCTGTCCCAAGAAGGGAAGGAGGGAGGGAAACCTGGACTGCAGCTGTATTAGCACTCGAACATCTACATTTATGGTAGGTACAAAACTGTACTATGTTCATCATGCATACAGCTGCAGTCATAACAGATGGGTAGAATCCCAAAGCTAAAAAGGGGTGGTAGGCACTAAGTGGAACTAGGAGGAGCAAGGATGCCCTGCAAGACTGCTGTGGCAAAGCCCACTCTAGATTTAGAGTATAATGGTAGGTGATAGTGCTTGGAGAAAGTATTCACAGAACTCCAAGTGGCTGCTTCCAAAATATCCTTGGTAGGAACCCCCCTGAGGAAAGCTGCAGAGGTAGCTGTGGCCCTTGTGGAGTGAGATCTGATGCTTGTAGGTACAGTTTTACCATGAAATGAATAACAAAAGCGTATGCAGTGGGCTATCTATTTTGAGATTGTCTGTTTGGAAATAGCCTTTCCTTGAGCACCTGTAGCATAGGACACAAAGAGTTGCTCTGATTTTCTGAATGGCTTTGTCCTGTCCAAATAATAATGAAGCTGTCTGTAAATGTCCAAGGAATGTAGTAGTCTCTCCCCTTTGTTTTGTGGATTAGGATAAAAAGTAGGTAAGTGGATAGCCTGATTCAAGGCTACACTGGATACTACCTTTGTCATAAAGGAAGGGTTGGTTCGTAAGGAAACTCTGTCCTGATGGAAAATGATGAAAGGTTGCACAGCCATGAGGGCTTGTAGTTCCGAAACTCTGCGTGCTGAGGTGATAGCCAGAAGGAAGGCTGTTTTCCATGACAAATACTGCAGTTCTGTTGAAGCAGCTGGCTCAAATGGAGGCAGGGTCAGTTTTTCTAAAATGAAATTGAGGTCACAAGCAGGTACTGGTTGCTTCCTTGGGGGTTTTATATTCTTAGCCCCTCTGAGGAACTGTCTTAAGAGAGGATGAGAGAATAAAGGAGGATCAGTGTTGTATTGTGCAGAAATGGCTGAAGCATGGATTTTGATGGAGGAGAATGAAAGTCCACTGTTTAGCATCTCAGCTAGGTACTGTAATATTTGAGGTAAATTCAGTATCCCAGGATTCTGTCCCTTTTTCTGATTCCAGGCACAAAACCGTTTCCATTTGGCGGAGTAAGCTTTTCTAGTAGAAGGCCTTCTGGCCTCCAAAATGACATCCTGCACCTCCTTGGAGAGGAGGGTCTGTTGGGAAATCAAGGAATCCTCCATGCGACTAGATTGAGTGTTTTCAGCTCACTGTGAAGAGTTTTGAAGTTGTGCTGGGTCAACAGAAGAGGCATTAGAGGCAGGATCCATGGTGGGGAATGCGTCAGGCTCCTCAGGAGTGGGTACCAGTGTTGTCTTGGCCAGTCTGGAGCAATGAGAATCATCTTTGGTCTGTCTGCTCTGGCTTTTAATAGAACTTTGGGCAGCAGAGGAAGAGGTGGAAAGGCATAAACTGTCAATGTTGTCCAACTGAAAGAAAGTGCATCCACTTTCCAGGCCTGTGGATGATAGGTCCTTGAGCAGAATTTTTTCAATTGGTAATTTCTGTGGGTAGCAAAGATCTATATCTGGCCTTCCCCATGCTTGAATAATCTTTGCAAAACTTGAGGATGCAACTTCCAATCGTGTGGATCTGTCATATTTCTGCTTAGGTTGTCTGTCAGCGTGTTTTCCTTGCCTGGCAGGAATTGTGCTTGAAGTTGGATTTGTAATTCCAGAGCCGTGTTCCAAAGAGACATGGCTAGCCTGCACAGGGGATATGAATGGGTTCCTCCCTGTTTGTTTATGTACCACATCACTGTGGCGTTGTCTGTCCTTATCAATAGCTGGCCTGGATGCAGTAGGTCTTTGAAAGCCATAATAGCATTTTTTACTGCTAGCATTTCCTTTTGATTGATGTGTAGGTGCTTTTCTTTTTGGGACCATTTGCCCTGAATGCACTGATCTGTCATGCGCCCCAGGCGTAGTCCGAGGCGTCTGTTGAGATGATTTGATTTGCTTGAGGCAAGCAGAATGGGAGACCTATGTTTCTTTGGCATGCTTGAGCCCACCACAGAAATTCCTTTTGGAGACATGGAATGAGTGGTATAATTGTTTCCAAACTGTGGCTGTGTTGAGACCATAAGTTTTTTTAGGTACCATTGAAGTTTCCTCATATGCAGCTTTGCACATGGGATTAGCAGGACGCAAGATGCCATGAATCCCAGAGCCTGCAGGATTTTCCTTGCAGTCAGCCTGGTGAAGGTTGCCATTTTTCTGAAGTATTGAGATAGTTGCCCTTGTTTCTCTGGCGTGATGTAGGCCATCTGGGTGTTTGTATTCAAGCTGGCACCCAGGAAAATTATTGCTTGAGGGGGTATTAGTTTTGATTTCTTTTTGTTGACTGTGTATCCCAGAAAGTTCAACAACTTTATTACAAACGCCAGGTGTTTCAGAAGTATGTGCTTGCTGTCCGCTTGGATCAGGCAGTCGTCCAAATATGGGTATATTTGTATCCCTTGAAGTGTGCAGAAGGCAATTACTGATGCCAGGCATTTCGTGAACACTCTGGGCGCAGTAGATAAGCCAAAGGGCAATGCAGAGAATTGATAATGGGTTGAACCTGCAAGAAATCTGAGGTATCTTCTGCAATCTTGTCTGATAGGGACATGCAGGTATGCCTCCTTGAGGTCCAATGTTACCAGCCAAGACTCCTTGCCCAGCATGGGAAGAGGCTGCTGTAATGTGAGCATCTTGAATTTTGGTACGAGTAAATATGTGTTTAGGATGGATAGGTCCAAAATAGGTCTCCAATCTTTGTCCTTCCTTGGTACCAGGAATAGTCTGGAATAAAAACCTTGACCCTGTTCTTGTGCAGGTACCTCTTGAATAGCTTTCATGTCCATGAGAGCCGAAATTTGTTTTTGTGCCTCTGCCCTTTGATTTTGTGGCAGGTTTGGCATGCCTCTCATTTTTGGAAGGGTGTGAAAGTAGAAATCTGTAGCCTCTGTCTATAATGTCCAGGATCCATTTGTCTTTTGTGACAATATGCCAATTTTTCGAAAATAATGCCAGTTTTCCGCCTAAAGGTGCTGCCATTAGAGCTTTGCTTGGCATGCAAAGGGGAAAGTCATTGTGTCTGCTTCCTGAATGGCTTTGATCTATCCTCTCCACCTCTTGGTGTAGGTGCTTGCCATTGTCTGGCTCTAAATGATCCTTGAGATTGCCCTCTACCCCTCGGGCGCCTGTATCTACCTCTTTGAGGTCTGTCCGTGGCTGGAAAGGACCAATTTTTTGAAGGCCAGTTTCTACTGAAACGTGGAGGTTGTACCTGTAGGAAATCTTTCATTGTTTGCATTGATCTTGCCTTTTCCTCCATTTTCTTTAATACTTCCTCAGCTTTAACACCAAACAATATATCATTTTGAAGAGGTGCATCTAGTAATTTAGCTTTGACATGATCTGGTAAGGTTTGCTCTTTGAGCCAAGCATGTCTACGTATGACAGACCCTGTAACAGCAGCTCTACATGAGGCCTCTAAAGCATCAAAACCACATTGCAAGGTCTGTTTACCCACTTGCTCTGCACTATGCAACAAATCCTGCAACTCCTTCAAGTCTGGTTGTTCAGGTTGTGACATTTTGCTTTTCAACTGAGATAACAAAAACTGTTGATACTTTAACATATGGAACTGACAGTTTAATGCCCTCATGGTTAAAGTGGCCGAGGTGTATACCTTTTCCCCACCTTTCTAAAGCTCTGGAATCTCTCTGAAGGTAATGGATTTTTGGCAGTAGAGGCCTTAATTCCCTTGGGGCCCTGTGAAATAGTTTCTGGGTCAGCAGCATGGCTTTTGTATAGGAATTGGTGTGAATCAGGAACCCGGTAATACCTGTCAGGCTTAACTGGAGCTGGTGGTAAAGAATCTGGGTTAAGGCTGGCCTCTGAATACACATCATCTAGTATGTCTAAGACAGGAGGGATAGCCAGAGGCCTGTGCTGAGGGAGCAAGAGAAAATCCCTGAGCCTTTTCTTGGAATCTGAGTAATCTTGGCCTTCCCAGTGGAAGTGTTCCCTCAAGGTATGCAAGGTTTCCCTAAAAGAATAGTCCTCAGGGGGGGAGACAGAGGGAATGGACTCCTCCGCATCAGAATCTTCAAAAGGGCAGTATGAATATTCCTGGTCTTCAGAATGTTCTGAGGTAATGGAGGCCTGGTCCGAGGAAGGGTAGTCTTCCTCCACTCTGGGCCTTTTGTCCGAGGGGGGTTGAGAACCCCTGATAAGAGTAATCAAATCCTCAGCCATTTTGAGCATCTGCTTTTTAGGCATGGGGCCTTGAGAGGGGCTCTGTGGAGCTTGTCTTTTAGTTTGCATGGCTGCTTTAGATTTTGTGAAAGCCTTAATGGAAAAAGAAGAAGAAGGTCTGAAAACGCCTTGAGAGGTGGCAGGCCTGTCTAAACTCTGAGTTTCCCCGCCAAGAGTGGCGTCGGTATCTGTAATCGGGGTGGGGGCCGAGGAGCCTGCGACCTCGGGCACAGAAGACACCGCTAAAGAAGTGTCATCGGTACTCAGGGGCTGCGCAGGCGCCTCGCTGAGAACCGGAGCACCTGTAGCTGGCTTTAGCGTGGTGTCGGTAGAAGTCGCGGACCTCGTATGTCGGTCCTTATCTTTGCGTCTTTTACTCAAAACTGGAGTCGGAGAATCCGACGACATAATGTAATTAAATTTTTTACCAAAATAGTGTTGGGCGAACTCCGCCCGACGCTTAATAGTGCGTTTGTTGAATCTAGCACAAAAACGACAGGCCGAGACGTCGTGGTCTGGGCCTAAGCAAGGAATGCCGAAGGAATGGAAATCCTTATGTGGTATTTGCTTCCCACATGAAATGCAATTATTAACTTTGTCTGACATCGGTCTGAGGCAAAAAAGTTTCCCCAACGGGGTACTTAGCTTTCAAGAAGACTTCGGTTGAAAAATATTCGTAATCTCAGGAGCTGGCCGACCGGCACTTGCGAACTGCTTCTGCTTCGGGCACCGCTGCAAGAAAGACTGAAGAAAATGGCGCTGGTTCTTTATACCCCTGCCGCACTGACGTCAGGGAAGAAGCGACGACATCCGACGCCGGACCTAGACTTTGGAATTCGGCCGACCGAGGACCCGCCTGACGGCAGGATAACCCATCTGTTATGACTGCAGCTGTATGCACGATGAACATCTGTATGCATGCAGATACACACACACACACACACACACACACACACACACACACACACACACACACACACACACACACACACACACACACACACCAGAAACCTAGGGCAAACACATACCCGCACACATGACATCAACATTGGGCCATAACAGTACTCATGGCCCTCACACACACATGTCGATTGTATGGCTCAGTGTAGGCCTCTGGCAAACCAACAACACACCCTGTGCATATGATGAAACCTGTGCCACCTCTTGTCATCTGCAACATTGATGCAGGAACAGGCTAACATGGTGCTGATGCACAGGGTGACTTTAATAAAGTATAGCAATGACTGGATGTGTAGCATGTTGTCAGCAGTAAAGTGTAATGATATCCTTGAAGGTGTAGCTGAGCAGGCATGATGCATTAAAGCTGTAATTAGCAATGTTGTATTGTTTTCACCAGTGTTTATTCCAATTGTGTTTTGTTTGCCCATGTGCCACTTGGCTGATGTCTGTAGTTGTGTCAGCATGCGTTATACAGTGGACAGTAAGTGTGGGTTGTGTGCAACACAGGTTTGCATGTGTCCATTTGTGAATGTGGTGGAGGTGCACTGTCTGCATGTACATGCATATTGGCCACATGGGCAGGGTGACATGCCCTGTATTGGCCAGTGTTAACACTCCATAGTTTCTATTGGTGGCCAGTATGCATTGAACTACACACATTTTGGAACTTGAGTACGCATGTGTGTGTATGACACGGGTTGACACTGTGCTGTGGGTGATGCTGTTGTTGCTATCTGTCATTGGTTTGCATTACTAAGGTTAACACTGTCCCAGCTGCATAATCCTTTAGTAATGCACACTGTTCACCTACAGGGTTTCATGGACCGTGCTATCACAAACACAAGAAATTCTCACTTTTACAGTAAAAGTGCATTAGTCTCATGGACCCCTGCCATAAACTAAATATATAACAGAAGGTGTGAAGTTGTACCAAAAAAGAGTTACATACCAAGAAGGGATAACCTCTCTGGTCAGTACCACTGCGAAAATACAAGCCCTCATTAATCATACAAGGCAAGCTTCAAAATGCAAATTGGCAAGGATTCCAAAGACAACACTAAAGCTTTCTTTAGTGTTGTTTATAAATCTACAGGAGAAATCTCAGACTGGGTCACAGTTAATGTAAATGGTCACAATGTACACTTATCTGACTGACATTACCAATATCTTGTCAGACAGTTTGAATGCGGATTTCACCACCCTTTTGTTACACAAGGGCCACATTTCCAGACCTGAAGAATGTAAAATCTGATGATTCACAGACACTCGAGTTAAAACATCTCTTTACCAAAGTCCAAACCACAGTGGCAATGGTACTGGACAGTGTCCCTGACTGTGTCACACACAAGCTGACATATGAAGTCACCACTCACCTAAACACACTATTCAGATGCAGCCTCTATACAGGTTACATACAGGTTACATACTTGTGGAATGACGCACGGTAATGGTGTTCACAGTCGACAAGGGTTGAGCTACAACTTCTTCTCCTTTCGGATGCTCCCATTAGGGGTCACCACAGTAGATCATCTGTTTCCATTTCTTCCTGCCCTCTGCATCTTGCGCTGTCACACCATCCACCTGCATGTCCTCTCTCACCACAACCATAAACCTCATCTTAGGCATTCCTCTTTTCCTGTTACCTGGCGGCTTCATCCTTAGCATCTATTTCATAATATACTCTGCATCCCTCTTCAGCACATGTACAAATCAACATAATCCTGCCTATCTAGTTTGGCCTACTAACCTTCAAACCTGGGCTGACCCCCTAATATACTTATTCCTAATCCTGTCCACTCTCGTCACACCCAGTGCAAATCTTAACATAAATTGATTAAGGGTAGAGCTACAACAGATCCTGGAAACTCTCACCCTATAAGCCAGATAAATGTTATCTGGAAGGCTATGGAGCACAGCATTATGGAACTCATTAACAGAGACATTATGAACCTGCAAACACTGCACCATACCCACTTAGGTTCTCTAAAGGCCAGATCATGGTTCCTACACTTAGTAGACTTCAAGCCAGTTAACAAGGCTATAGGTGAGGGAGGGGAGGTCCACACAGCCAAGCTATAGCTCACCAGCAATTCATACCCATCCCACATTCTGGTATTATACATAGCCTCAACAGACTGACCATAAACGATTGCTAGATGATGGACTGACAACTGACACACAGATGTAGGACACACAGTACCATTTGCAGCCTCCATTTACAATTCTATGCCAGTAACAAGTGGTATTCACCTACACTCCGTCCTGGGACCACTCCTGTTTGGCATATAGCTTTCTTAGGTACAAGCAAACACAGTAGGGATATGTCTGTCCATGTATGATGAAAATGCATACTGTGGGCTATACTTTATTCTCCAGATGACACACACATCCTCCAAAAGGGCATCATAGAGACAGATACCTGGTGTCAAAATTATGCTGTAAAGCTATAAGCCAAAGAAAGCATAGTTATCCACTTTTAGAAAACAAAGTATCCCCAGAGTACCACATAGGTAGTAGCCCCCCAAAATGTGGAACAGGTACTACTATACATACAGCCATGTGTTTAGTCATCTCTCCTTTGATAATCACATTACCAAAGGGTTTTGGAAATCCCTCTGTGGAGCACATAAGCAATAAAGGGTTTGCATGCAGATCCACAGAGGTTGTTGCACACCTATAATGATTAGTCATCTTTGCCAGACTTTGCTTGCTTTAGAACAGGATTCAAATATACCTCAAGCATAAACCCTCACTCACACTCTTCAATAGAAACCGTGATGAGTGGATGTGAAACAGATGACGTAGCCCAGGGATCACTGCAGTGGCTAAGCTTGTCACAAGCATACAGAAGTGACCTAAGGTCTGGAAAGCGCCAGCATGCTCTGGCAAAGATAACAGATGCTTTCATGGAGAAACCAGAGTACCCATCTATGAAATAATTGAGGTCACATGTATGTATATGGCTTTGCCCCACAGCTACCTTACATGTGTTATGCACATACAATTGTCATTGTGATATGTCATACACTAGAAAAATCAAAACCAACTCCACATTGACCAACGGTGTCACACACTCTCACACACCAGGAACGCACACACAGTTAGCAAGTGCGGGATTCAAACCCCTACCTAACTAAATTATGATACTACAGCAGTATGCATTTACACGACTCGCTATACACATAGGTTCATAGGTGGGTACTAGGCTATTGGCCCTAAGGCCTATATAAGCCTAGCCAAAGGTACCATGGCGTTCGCCACCCAAGAAAATTATTTTCCTGTGCCACTGTCGAGCAGAGCCACAGAAGTGATCCCCAGGGTGAATTTCCTATCTCCCATCCAATCGTCAAGATTTTTCTTGAAGAGTGCTAATGAGGAGCTTTGTTTGATATAGATAGGTAGTTTGTTCCAGAGTATGGGAAGTCTCTGGGACAGGAATCTATCCCTCCAGCATGTTCTGTTTATTGTGGTGACAAGGTTTAGGGCCCAAGAGCATGTAGCTCGTAAGGATTGGGATTTCTTTAAGTGGAGCATGTCTAAAAGCTCTGGGTTTGACATAGCTTTGTGTGTTAGGCAGAGATTGCCTCTGAGTAGGCAATATGCGACAGAGTAAAGCTGCAGTTTTTACAGACGGTCTGCGTAGGGCATCTGTTTGAGGCCAGTAATCCTCTTAGTGAGGTACTTCTGTGGCCTTTCCAGTTGCTGTAGATGTCTTGTGAGGTACATACCAAAAGGGGCATTGTACTCTATAATGGGTCTAATGAGTGATGAGTAGAGGGGAACAATGACCTCTTTTTTCCTGGATGAGAAACCTTTTGTGATGAGGTGTGCCACATAGAAGGATTTCCTGACTACTGTGGCAATGTGATTATCAAAGAAGAGACTACTGTCCACCTGTGTCCCAAGGTCTCTTTTCACACTTTCGGTGTTAAGTAGACTACCACCTATGTGGTAATTCATGGGTACAGAGTTTTTACCAAAATGGATGATAATGCACTTTTTGGCATTGAGCTTGAGGCCATGGCTTTGACACCAGGCATCTGTCTCAGTGAGGCCCTTTTGTAGGATGTCCACATCTTTTGGAGTTTTTATTATGGCTCCTAGTTTGCAGTCATCTGTGAACTTCGTTAGCCAAAGACCTTCTGTGTTAGCCTGTACTTCAGAGAAATAGATACCAAACAGGAGAGGACCCAGGACTGAACCCTGTGGTACTCCACTTGTCACTGGTCTGAAGTTGGATTTGGAGTCTGTTACTTTCACAGTGTGGGTTCTGTCAGTGAGCCAGTTGGCAACCTATCTTGTGACATAGGGATTTATACCTAGTGTAGTGAATCTATCTATAATTCCAGAGTGGAGGATGGTGTCGAAAGCCTTGGCGAGATCTAGATAGGCTGTGTGAACCACCTTACCCTCATCTACAGCTTTGGTGACTGCTTCAAAGAAGTCTATCAGGTTGGCTTCCTTTTCTTGGCTCTATTAGGGATTGTACGATCCATGCACTTGTGTAAGTGCTTACAAAGTGCATTTGTGTAGGATTCAGCAGTCATACCTCTATTGTCCATCAGCATGGGTGTCGTGAAGTTTGCCACTTCTGTCTTAAGAAGCGTGAAGTTGGCTTTGGAGAAATTTTTTACTGTGGTTTCCCTAATGGGGGGTGGGGGAGGGATGTGGATGTCTATGGTGATTAGCTTGTGGTCGGATCTGACCAACGAGGAATTGACCTCTGGTGTGGAGCACCGGTTGCCCATGTTGGTAATAACCAGGTCTAGGATATTGCTGCCCCTGGTGGGGGTGTAGATAAGTTGATCTATGGCATTGGAATTTATGAATTCCAAATAACGCTGAGCACAAGAGTTGGTACATGAGTAGTTTTCCCAGTTAATGGTAGGGTAGCTGAAATCGCCCATTATTAGGGTGTTAGGTTGTACCCTAATATTTTCCGGTGTATCAAGAAATGAGGAGTGGGAGTCCTGGGGCATGGTGGGGGATCTGTAGCAAGCTACAATTTGGATTGCGGTCTTGCCCAGAGTTAGCTGCACTTGGATAATCTTGGATGCATTATGCTGAGCAACAAGCCTGGAGGTGTGGATATCCTTAATGAATATGGACACGCCTCCGCCTTTAGTGTTTTGGTCCAGGGTAGGTGGCTGAAAGGTGTGGTATGAATTATAGCCTGGTAATGTAAGGGTACTCTCTGGAGCCTTGAACCAGGTTTCTGTCACTGCACAAATGTCGATGTTCTCCATTTTAAGGAGTGCCTTGAGTGAGTGCATTTTGAGGTTTAGACTTCTAGCATTGAGTAGCAATACCCTCAGATTCTTCTTGCCTGTACCTGTTAGGGTGGTGAATTTGTCATTTGAACCTTGCCTAAAAAAGGCACTATAGGGGTGGCTAGAGCGTTAGCCAGTATCCGGAATCCCAGGGGCGACAGGTGCAGGCCATCTCTGACAAAGCATCATGGTTTGTCGATCATGTCATCCCAGGCAGATACTGGATCCCCTTAGAATGACACCAGAAGCTTAGTCAATTGTTGAAGTCAATCATTTTGTCCTTGTACTGTGGTATCATTCTGGGTGATGGCAGGATGCTACTCAGGGCTAGGTCATACCAGCCTGGGCTACAAGATCGGACAGCTCCTACATGTCCCTTTTCATGTAGTCCAAGGAGGTACGTCTCAGGTCATTCACACCAACATGGACAATGACAGAGTCATATTTGTACTTGTTTTGGAGTGATCTGAGTGCATCCGTTATGTGGCAGATCCTGGCACCTGACAGGCAGCTGACAGTAACTTTCTCCTTGTTTACCCTGGTGAGTGGAACATCAGTGTGCCTGACTATAGAGTCACCTATGACTAGAGTGTTGGGTACATTGTTATGCCTTATGGGCTGTGGTTGAATGCCACACTGAGTTTGTGGGCTATGTGTCATTTGGGGTGTGTTGGGGGGTGGAGATTGCTTGTATTTCTGTTTTGGAGGTCCCTGTTGCTTGGGCAGGTTTTTACTGAGAGCCTCTGCAAATGTAGGTGTGTGTTTTGTGTTTCTATGTGTGTGTTTTGGTGGTGTAGGTTTTGAGGGTCTATGTGCTGAGTGTGGTGTGGTGCAAGTGTTTACCTTCTCCTCTTGACTGTCTAGTCCAGTCTTAGGTGAAGAGAGCTTTGCTTCCAGTTTATCTATATAAGTGCATCTCTCACAGGTTGTAGTGTTGGGTGGTAGGAGGAGAGGGTGGTCTGTGTACATGAGGCAATTACTGCATTGCCCCAAGATGCCCAGATTCATCAGGTAGACAGGAGAAAACACCGGGAGCTGACCCTTAGACATGCCTGTATAGGTGCTTATTTGTTAAGTACTAGAAACTGTTTTCCTCTAGACAGTGAGGAAAGTTGAGTGCTGTAGTAATTTGTAGCTTATTTAGTGCTTACAATAAGTTCTGAACAAGTGCTGAGCTCAAAGAAACAGACAAGTGCTGAAACAAAAAAAACTGGCTAGTTCTAAGAAACAAAATTAAGCTAGAAGGCTTCCCTCCAACACAGAAAGGCTTGGGGGCTTAGAAGCCTACAAATAGTCCTGGACACAACAAATCTATATCCAGACTAGACTACCCACAGGAAAGGCAGGAAACAAGCTTAGAATTTTTTTTTTTTTTTTTAGTGGAAAGAGAGAATGGAGTAGCAGAAACAAAGCTGATTGGCCTTCTCAAATGTTCTCCCTGTATTAGGCAGAATGAGGTAATGACACTAGACTGGAAAGAGGGTCTCAGATCAAATTTACAGTATGGGCGGGCAACTGCAAAGCCACCAACTATAAGAACAACATACCAATAGGGAGGGTGGGAAACAAACTGCAGAAATGTTTCTCACAGCAGAAAAGCATCAGTGAGCCTTTAAATGAAAGTTTTCAACAGCTAAAGGAGCCTCTAGAGAAACCGTTTAACTGCAAACAAGTTATAAGAAACAAACAACTCAACAAATGCTTAATAAAAGTGGACAATTTCCAGTTAATACCTCACACACAGTGAAACAAGCTAGAAAAATATACAGTACAGAAAGTGCTATAAATAACTCGAACAAAATAAGCAAAAAAACAGGATACTTAATGTTATATATTATAGATCCGAGTTTGCTCAGTGTCCTTCCTTCGATTAACTCAGTGTGGGATTTCACCTTCCCACAAGTATATTTGTAGGATGGTGACATCATCAGACTTGACAAAGATGAGTATATCACTTTTAAGGGGTGTGAGTATTCTCCAAAAAGGTTGCTCCCTCTCCCCAGGGAGACAGACATACACACACACACACACACACACACACACACACACACACACACACACACACACACACACACACAGTTGGCAAGTGCAGGATTCAAACCCCTACCTAACTACATTATGATACTACAGCAGTACGCATTTACATGAAGCGCTATACACAATACTGGGATTTCACCTTCCCACAGGTGTATCTGTAGGATGCTGACATCATCAGACTTGACAAAGATGCGTATACCCCTTTTAAGGGGTGTGAGTAGTCTTCAAAAAGGTTGCTCTCTCCCCAGGGAGAGACAGACACACACATACACAGTTGGCAAGCGCGGGGTTCTTAATCTACACTAAGTACTTCTTTACACTTCAGCAAGCAATATGGAGTTACAGGGTGCAATACAGACATTACTCACTGACAGCTTGCCCAAAGTTTTTTTTCACATTTGTTAACCTCAGCAGGCTTATCATACTAGGTGTATTGTATGCATAGGCCATGACCATATCATATATGGGTTGATGCACCACATGCTGGCACACACTGGGTCAAACCGGTGGCTAAGCTCTGTCAACCCAAAAGTGGACAATACAGTCAAGAGAAGTAGGGTCAAACAAGCACAACACCAACAGTCTCACGTAGACCTACAATATAAGCCCCAGCAAAGCATACACATAAATACACATTACCTTGCTCGGAGAATACAAATATTAATCTGAAAAAGAGAGAGTGTCCTCCTAAGCAGACAAGCAAGCAACATGCACCTCTAAGCACACGCCAAAAAACACATAATACACCAAAGCAGTGTGTCTCACAACAGGCCCTAAGGCAAAACAACATACCCAACACACTAGTAATAGGTGACTCCATAGTCAGGCACACAGATGTTCCACTCACTAGGCTGGACAAGGGGAAGGTTACTGTCAGTTGTCTGTCAGGTGCTATGATCTGCTACATAACACAAGCACTTAGATCACTCCAGAACAGGTACATATATGACGCGGTCTTTGTACATGTCAGTGTGAATTATCTGAGACATACCTGCCAGGACAACATGACAAGAGATATATAGTAGCTGCATGATCATGTAGCCCAGGCTGGTATGACCCTGACCTTGAGTAGCATCTTACCGTCACCTACATGATACCGCAATATAACTTTCTGATGATAAACTTCAACAACTGGCTGAGCTTCTGGTGTCATTCAAAGGGTATCCAGTCTCTGTCTGCCTGGGATGACATGAAAGACATGCCTCGTTGCTTCGCTAGATATGATTTGCACCTGTCACCCCTATGCTTCTGAATACTGGCCAAGGCTCTTGCTGTCCCCATATTACCTTTTTTTAGGCAAGGCACAAAGGTTCATAGGTAGGTACTAGGCTATCGGCCCTGGGAACTATACAAGCACAACCTAAAAAGGTACCCTGGCTTTTGCCACCCAAGAAAATTATTTTCCTGTGCCACTGTCGAGCAGAGCCACAAAGGTGATCCCCGGGGTGAATTTCCTATTTCCCATCCAATCATCAAGATTTTTCTTGAAGAGTGCTAATGAGGAGCTTTGTTTGATATATATATAGATAGTTTATTCCGGAGTATGGGAAGTCTCTGGGACAGGAATCTATCCCCCTGGCATGTTCTGTTTATTGTGGTGACAAGGTTTAGGTCTCTAGAGCGTGTAGCTCGGAGGGATTGAGATTTCTTTAAGTGGAGCATGTCCAACACCTCTGGGTTTGACATAGCTTTGTACGTTAGGCAGAGATCACCTCTGAGTAGGCGATATGCGATGGAGTAAAGCTGGATTTTTTTGAGATGGTCTGTGTAAGGCATCTGTTTGAGGCCGGTAATCCTCTTTGTGAGGTATTTATGTGGCCTTTCCAGTTGTTGTAGATGTCTTGTGAGGTACATACTAAAAGGGGCGTTGTACTCTATAATGCGTCTAATGAGTGATGAGTAGAGGGAAACAATGACCTCTTTTTTTCTGGATGAGAAACGTTTTGTGATGAGGTGTGCCACGTAAGAAGGATTTCCTGACTACTGTGGCGATGTGATTGTCAAAGGAGAGACTACTGTCCACCTGTGTCCCAAGGTCTCTTATCACACTTTCGATGTTAAGTATACTACCACCTATATTGTAAGTTCATGGGTACAGAGTTTTTACCAAAGGGGATGACAATGCACTTTTTGGCATTGAGCTTGAGGCCATGGCTTTGACACCAAGCATCTGTCTCAGTGAGGCCCTTTTGTATGATGTCCACATCGTTAGGAGTTTCGATTATGGCTCCTAGTTTGCAGTCATCTGCATTCTGTCTTAGCCTGTACTTCAGAGAAGTAGATACCAAACAGGAGAGGACCCAGGACTGTACCCTGTGGTACTCCACTTGTCACTGGTCTGAAGTTGGATTTGGAGTCTGCTACTTTCACTGTGTGGGTTCTGTCAGTGAGCCAGTTTGCAACGCATCTTGTGACATAGAGATTTATACCTAGTTTAGTGAGTTTATCTATAATTCCAGAGTGGGGGATGGTGTTGAAAGCCTTGGCATGATCTAGACAGGCTGTGTGAACCATCTTACCCTTGTCTACGGCTTTGGTGACTGCTTCAAAGAAGTCTATCAGGTTTAGGAGACATGATTTGCCTTTTACAAACACAAACTGGGTGGGGTCCAGAGTTTGGAGATTACCAATGTCTTTGTTTATAAGTTCCATGATGATACGTTCCATGGCCTTGCAGACCAGGCTCATCAGGCTAATGGGGCGGTAGTTCCCGGGGTCCATGGTGGCTCCCCCCTTGTGGAGTGGGATAACCGTCTCTGTGCGCCATTCAGCAGGCACAAAGCCTGAGGTGAGGCTATGACTGAACATGGTACTTAGGTGGGGTGCCAGTTCGCTCTGTAGTTCGTGTAGCATGCAGCCTGGGATGTTGTCTGGTCCCATGGATGCTGTGTTCCTGGCTTTGGAGAGTGTGGTTTTTACCTGTGCAGCCGTGATTACAGGAACTCTGCATTCTTCCGGCATAGAGATGGGCTCTTTAATGGGTGAGAAGGGGGTAAAGTTAGCACTGAACCTATCTGCCAGGATGTTGGCAATATCAGTTGGGTCTGTGTATTTAGTGCCATTGTGCTGTAACTCAAAGCAGATCTGAGTGTTGCCACTGAGATTCTTGACATAGCTATAGAATGCTTTGTGGTTGTCTTTATAATCAGTGGCAATTTTGTTTTCGTAACTAGCTTTGGAGGATTTTATCAGGGATCGCAGCTTCTTACTGAGGCTGACCAGGGAGCTCCTACACTCATGGGATTTTATTCTCTTTTGCAGCAGTTTCTTCCTTCTGTTGTACAGTTTGTTTATGGCAGGGGGCTACCAGATTGGCTTCCTTTTTTTGGAGGATATCGTCTTGGTTCTGTTTGGTATAGCACGAGCCATGCACTCATGTAAGTGCTTATAAAGTGAAATTGTGTAGGATTCAGTAGTCGTAACTGTATTGTCCATCTGTATGGGTGTCATGAAGTTCACCACTTCTGTCTTAAGAAGCATTAAGTTGGCTTTGGAGAAATTTTTTACCATAGTTTCCTTAATGGGGGTGGGAGCAGAATGTGGATATCTAGGGTAATTAGCTTATGGTCGGATCGGACCAATGAGGCGTTGACTTCAGGTGTGGAACACCGGTCACTCATGACAAACCAAACCCTGTAACCAGCACACATAACCACAAAGTGAGCTAAATGCTACTCATTGCCAGAAGTCTCAGCCTCCAAATGCACACACTCCAGGCACTACTCAGTATGGAGAACTGATATCTGTGCAGTAACAGAAACCTAGTTCAAGGCTCCAGAGAGCACACCAGCACTACTAGGATACTACTCATTCCATACCTTCCAGCATCAGAACCTGGATCATAGCACATAGGGCGGGAATGCATCCATATTCATCAAGTATAGCTACACCTCTCTCTACAGGATACGTACCCATAGAATGTTGCACAGCAACGTTCTTCCCACTCCACAGGGGTGGGGCCACAACCGACCCTTGGCATTCCCGCTCTATGAGCCTGACGAGTCTGATCTGCAAGGCAATGGAGCCAATCATAAGTGGAAGTTAACAATAAAGACGTTGGGAACCGTCACACAGTTGAGCACACCCAGTTTGGCTTCGTCAAATCACGCCTCCTGAACTGGGTGGATTTCTTTGAGACAGTTACCCAGGCTACAGAGGATTGAAAGGAGCTACACACAGCCTACCTATACCTCGCTAAGGCCTTTGACACCATTCCCCAGTCAGGTATCATAGATGAACTCACCAACCTGGGCATAAATCCATACATCACAAGATGGATTGCAAACTGGCTCACAGATAGATCCCACAAATTAAGAGTTGCTGGCTACATGTCAGACTCTAAACTGGTAACAACTGGTGTCCCCAAGGGTTCAGTGCTGAGGCCCCTCCTGTTTGATATATACTTCTCAGAAGTATATGCCAACACAGGAGGATTGGGGTTGACTAAGTTTGCTGGGAACTGTAAAGTGTTTGCCATAATAGATTCCCCAGATGACACAAATATTCTCCAGAAGGGACTCTATGAGACAGATGTGTGGTGTCAGAATCATGGCCTCAAGCTCTATGTGAAAGAATGCATAGTATTCCCCTTTGGGGAAAATAAAGTGCCCACAAACTACCACGTAGGTGTTATCCCCTAAAAACTGACGAGGTAGTAAGGGATCTGGGGACACAAGTAGATAGTCATCTTTCCTTTGACAACCATGTTGCCAAAGTGATTAGGAAATCCTATGTGGCCCACCTAATCAACAAAGGGTTTGCATCAGGATCAAAAGAGGTAGTGGTGGCCCTCTACTCTTAAGTCATCAGACCCATCATTGAGTACAATGCACCATTTTGGATGTACTCGACTAGGCAAATCCAGCAGCTGGAGAGACCACAGAGGTACCTCACCAAGAGGATTACTGGCCTCAAACAGTTGTGTTAATCAACACAACTGGAAAAACTAAATCTGTTCTCTGTTGCATACCACCTACTCAGGGGCCAACTCTGCCTAACATACAGAGCCATGTTCAACACATAACTGTTGCCTAACATACAGAGCCATGTCCAACACATAACTGTTGAACATGCTCCATCTAAGGAAAACCAAACTGAGTTGCACTACACACTCCAGGGATATGAACCTCATCACAACAATGAATACAACATGCTGGTGGGATAGAGTACCATCCCAGAGACTTGCCTTACTGTGGAACAGAGTCCCAGTGTACATCAGACAGAGCCCCTCGCTGACACTCTTCAACAGGAACCTTGATGAGTGGATGGGAAAAAGACAATTCACGCCAGGGATCACATCAGCAGCTCCACTACAAAGGAGCTTGGGGTACTAACTATTAGAACTAGGGCTTAGGAGACTAACCAATGGGGTGGTGAAAGCTGCACAACTTGCCTAGGCTAATATATGCCTTCGTGAAGATAGTCTACTACATACCTATGAACCTATGTGACAGGTACATGTCTACAGATAGTAGATGTGTACTTCACTGTACAGTCATGTTGTACAGCAGGCACATGCACTACATACACTGTAATTCTTACAGATACTGGTGGCTATTATGTACAGTGGGTGAGATGTGCACCTCATGTCTTTTGTGCCATTGGGATGTGTGCTGGGTGGGACAGTCCTGGATGGCTCCCCGTCATGGTCACCCTCTTTCACACATCTCTGCCCATTCATCTTTGGCTTATTATACTGTGTTCCCCCTACATATATAGGTACATAGGTATGTAATAGGCTATCTGCCTGAAGGCATATATTAGTATGGTCAGAGTGTGCAGCTATCACCACACCTGGGGTTAGTTCCCTATGCCTCTGTGTAGTAGAGCTGATGAAGTGATCCATGGTGTGACAGTTCAGTTTCACATACACTCATCAAGGCTCCTATGGAAGAGTGTCAGTGAGGGACTCAGCTTAATGTAGGTTGGGAGCCTGTTCCAAAGCAAGGGAAGTCTGTGAGTTAGTAATGTATCCCTCCTACATGTTCTATTTATTGTTGTGATGATTATATCCCTAAAGCATGTGGCACAGTGAGCTTGGGTTTACTTCAGATAGATCATGTACATCAGTTTTGCATTGGACATGGACCTGTCTCTGTTGGGCAGAGATTGCCTGAGTAGACAGTATGCAGCAGAGTACAGATTGAGTTACTTCAGTCTTCTTGCATGGGGCAACTGTTTGAGGCCAGTAATCCTCTTGTTGAGGCACTTCAGTGGTCTTTCCAGCTGCTGAAGCTGCCTCGTCAGATTCATCACAGGTGTGTCGTGGTACTCTCTGATGAGTCTGATGACTGATGAGTAGAGGGAACCTCCTTTGACCTACATGCAAAGACTTTGGCAATTTGTGGAAACACATAGCATGATTTTCTAACCACTATGTGAATGTGTTTCTGAAAGTAGAGATGACTATCCACATGTGTCCATAGATCCCTTATTATTACCTCCATATTTAGGGTGTTCGCACCTATGTGGTATTTGTATGACTGTAGCTCGAGGCCATAATTTTGACACCACATCTGTCTGACTGAGACCCTTTTTAAGGATGTCTCTGTTGTCCCAAACATCGATTAGGACAACCTTTTTGCAGTCATCCACAAACTTTGCTAACCACAGCCCTTGTGTGTTTGACTGTACTTCTGAATAGTATACACCAGAAAGGAGGGGTCCCAGGACTGAGCCATGGGGAACAGCAGTTGTTACCAGCTTACAGTTCAACAGGGAGACCACAATTCTTACCTTGTGGGATCTATCTGTGCCCCAGTTGGCAATCCATCAGATGACATACGTGTTTATGCACAGGTTGTTGATTTTGTAGATACAACACGTGTGTGGGATGTTGGAAAAGGGCTTTTCAAGGTCTATGTAGGCCATGTGGAGCTCATTTCATTGATGTATGTCCTGGGTAACTGCCTTGAAAACTGTCTAGCAGGTTTAGGGACCATGGCCTGTCCCTGACCAAACCAAAATGGGTAGGGTTGGGTGTTTGTAGGCTCCCAATAGCTCTGTTTATGAGTTCCATAATGATGGACTTCATGGCCTTGCAGATTAGGCTTATAAGACAATAGTTCCCATGGTCTGTTGTGCACCAACACTTGGAGTGTACCAAACGTTGCTGTAACCCATTCAACAGTTTCATATCCTGTACAGAGGGTGAGTCTCAACAAACTGTTCAGGTGCAGGGTCTGTTTGTTTTGGAATTCACATATGACACAGCCAGGGGCAGCATGTCATCCCATAGATGCTGTGCTTTTAGGTCTGGATAGGGCTGTTTAACGATTGTATATATGATTTCTGGGTTTTCACAATCTCCAGGTATGTTTTTGGGCCCTTCTGTCAGTGAGAGGGGGGTACATATGTATGAACCTGTCTGACAAGATGTTGGCAATGTCAGTCGTGTACATGTATTCGTTTACACTTTGCACTAACTCAGAACATGTAAGAGTTTACACTGATATTTAAGACATAGCTAAAGAAAGCTTCATAGTTCTCTATGGAATCTTTGGCAATATTTTTGGCAGAGCTTGGCTTGGATAATGTTAGGAGTGCTCATTGTTTCTTGATGATACTGATAGGAGATTTATTGATCTTCTTTGTATTTTAACTTTCTTTGAACAACTTAAGTACTTGTATTACATAGTTTGATTATGACAGGGGTCCAATATATTATATGGGTATGTTTTCATATCACTGTGTGCGCAAGGCAGGATTGGTGAATAGTGACATGTGTCTGGAGTAAGAACTGCAACTGCCAGATATGTGTGGCCCACTGCTGTACTCAGACATGGCCTAAGTGTGTGAGCATGCCCAGTATGACCTTTCAGTATGTTGCTGACTGAAATTTGCTAAATTTGTTTGTGTGTGTGAGCATGCCCACTATGGGCATATATACTATATGTGTGGGAAAAATCAAGGTGGTTTTTACTTCAGGGCTCACCTTTGTGTTGTACATCGACAGGAAGTACGCTGTGCCTGCAGGGCTTCCATAAGTCAATTTGCACAGACTTATCAACATTTCTACATACCTGGGGGACAGCTATTATTTGTACATTTCTACCCGGGGGGGGGGCACACTTGATTGTTACTGTGAGTGTACATAGGATGAGGGGTACACCTGACACTTATACACATTTGCTAGGCCTGCACTGCTATGTCAGGTACTCCATTTCAGTCTGTACTGTTGCCTATCGTACTGGCTTGAGGCATACCACTGTACTACAGACCTTAGCTTCCAATTACACGCATATTAGTTTGTGATTTCATAACCTACCCAACCCGCATCACACTGCCTGGCCTGCTGTTATCTGTCTGCATAGGCCTGGGGGAAGTTACCCATATGCCTCTTCAGAGGGCATGATACAGCATTTGTTTGTGTTTGAGTTTGTCTACAATTTTCCTGCTGGCTGTGACTGTTAGGTATGTGACCACCCCCAACTGGTATGTGTGAGTGACTTACGTTATGTCTGTGCCAGTGAAATGCTGTCATGGCTTAGTGGTTCAGTACTGTGACTATAGTGCACAGTATCCTGAGTTCGAGCCATGTCACTGCTTTTTATTTTCCTGCTGAGCACACCTGACTGGTTAAGGAACAGTAAAGCAGGTGTGAGCATGTTTACCCGACTTTGCTCAACTTTGCCCGACGTTGCCCAACTTTGCTCAATGTTGTCCAACGTTGCCCGACATTGCGCTGGTTAGCGCAGTGACGCGCAATTGTATTTAAATATGCTCAATACTGGTAAAATGTGCTTAGCAGTGCTTTATTTTGCTTAAAATAGGGCACTCATGCCTCAGGTGGTGCTGCAGTGCTGCCTGTGTCGGATGCACATAGTACACTCCCTATACATGTTTGAAAACAGATAGTGTCAAGTTAGGCATCCTTTTTACTGTATGTGCGAGTCAGAGAGAGGGGTCATTTCCAGGGTTCCTACTGAGTCAGTGTATGTGCTATGCGTTGCCTCTTTGCCAAGACCAGGGCATAATGGGCACGCCTCCTTCTGCCTACTGAGGCAGGCTCAATTTGTTCCTCCTCCGAGTCACGCTGTGTGCCTGTGCAGGGCCTGGCAATGGTGGGGGGCTGTTTGGCCCTGCCCCATGCTGTTGCTGCTGCAGCTGTTTCCGCAGGATCATATTGTGTAGCATGGCACATACCATAACAATTTGGGTACATGTAGTTGGTGAGTACTGCAAGGCTCCACCAGATGTGTCCAGGCACCGGAACCGTGACTTGAGCATCCCAAACACACGCTCAATTATGTTTCTTGTTTGTGCTCCAGTGCGTATCCAGCATCCCCCACTAGGTGACCATCAGGGATGTCTCCAGTGGCAAATCTCTGGTACACTGCATCAGATGCCAGATGTGGGAATCGTGATAGCTTCCAGGGCAGCCAGCACACACATTAATTATTATGCCCTGGGCATCGCACATGACCTGGCAGTTGATGGAGGGGAAGCCCTTGCGGTTGATGTAGACCCTACCCTGCTCACCGGGTGGTGCTTTGATGCATATGTGCGTGCAGTCTATTCCACCCACTACCTCAGGGTATTCTGCTATTTGGTGGAAAAGATGCATATTGCTGGCCAATGCCTCACGGGAATTGGGGAAATATACATGGTCACCGACATGTGCTGACATGGCATCCAGGAACTGGTGGAGTACCCTGGATGCTGATGCCTGTGAGATCCCCATCATATCACCAGTTGGTCTTTGGAAGGTACCTGTAGCTAGTATTCTTAGGCCAATACATACCTTGTTATCCCCACTGGGATGGGTTCCCCTCTGTTGGTTCTGTGTGTGAGGCATGGCCGGCACATCTCAACAATTTGCTGTAGGAGGTCTCTGTCCACGCTATAGCGCTCCACTATCTCCAGCTCATGTAGCCCCTAGTAGGTTACCCTGGGTCTGTACACTCTTCTCTGTCTCCTCACTGTGGGTTGCTCAGCAGCATTCACATCACCACCCTCAGCACCTTGCACATGTTGCTTTATGATAGCAAGAGCAGCCCCTAACATTTTGTCTGACTTAAGCTTTTTAAGCTTTCCCTCTTTGTATACTGCAGTGTTGCAGAGTTCTTGAGAAAAAACAGGGGAGAATGGTGTTTGCAGAGTTTAAAGTGCTGGGCTGGGCTAGTCTGCTGCCTGTGTAATTGGCTGATTCTGATATATTTCACCTGGCAGCTCTGCTAGTTCTCCTTGGTTAACTTCCTACTACTTCTTTTCCTTCCTTTTGCCTTTCTGTTTCTGCTCGGGGGCAGCGCCGCGCAAACACGCATGCACCAGCTGTGTGCATGTTTGTAAGGAGTTTCCTATATTTTAACAGTGTGCACCTTGGGTTTAAGGTTTTCAAATAGGACAGCTGTAGGCACGCCTCTTGCAATCCCGAGCAACTCAGGGCAAACACAAGCCACTATGCTCCAATTAGCTTACAGCCTGACACACACCCTCATGAAGTCACCTATATTCTACTCTTCTACTCACCTAATCCTACTCTTACACTCCTGGGACATGCCTCACATGCTAAGAAAAATTGGGATTCACTATCCTTATCCTCATTTGCATAGGATTGCCTAGTAATGCATGGTTACATCTCTCACACTGAGCTTTCCCCCCTTAGCAACCACTAGTCAGTGGCCATGTTGTCTTCAGCCTGCCATTTACCTGCATGGCAGAATAAGCTTTCTAGTGAAAATGCCTATTTTTGGCTTTTTTTTAATTATTTTCTTGTTTTTATAAGCGCTGCATATTTGCGCGGAGCTGCGCTATGCTTAAACATCGGAGATCGGGGGGGTTACATTTTTTATATTTTTAAACATTTTAAAATGCCACTGGCCTTATATTTGGCCATTGGCATGTTTCCTCAACTGTATGCATCCTTTATTTGGAGCTGTCATAGCTTCGTTTAGCTATTTGCAGAAATGTACTCCGTTACCAACAGAGTACATTTCTGCAGCTAACACTAATCTTAGTTAGTGTTTCCTGGATCGCAAATTTACCTTATTTGCATGGCGTTCACCAGCAAATGAGGTAATGTGCATACCATGAGGCTGTCTGTGCAAGAGTAGCTTTAGCAGCTCTTGTGCATGCTCCTGCCGGCTGTTCCTGGATCGCACGGCAGACATATTGCCGGCGTGAGCTCCTACACTCTTCTTGCACTCCGTGCAAGCTTTCGTGAATCTGGGGGAGTGTATATTCCTACATATGGGGCTAGTTAACAATATCAAAAACCTCATATCTGGATGATAATATCGAATCTTCAGTTAAATGAAACCTTAAACCAGTGAAAGCATTCACCAGGAAACTAATCACTTGGCCACCAGGACAACAAACAAAGCAATTAAAGCCCACCAAAGTGAGGGACTGCACCCCCACACTCCCCCCAACTATATATACCAACTCCAAGATCACACTATATGGGGAAAGGGGCAAATGCCTCCTGGGAGGCCAAGTAGTTAGTTTCCCAGTGAACATTTTCACTGTTTAAAGTTTCGCTTAACTGAAGTTTCAATACTGTCGTCTCGATGAAACGGGATTCACTTATATGGGAATTTGATATTCTCAGGTAGACATAGAATTTCAGTATCTTGAGAACATAAAGTCGAACACTTGAAATTCCAAAATCACAAAACACAAAATCGCGAACATAAACACACCATACACCACATTACAACAAATAAATAAACAAAACACACAGAAACACAAAAACACAAATCAACAAACCTACACTACATATAAGCAGGGGGGCAAGCCCCCCCCTGCACCCCCCAACACCCCCCTACTTATATATACTAGCTCCAAGATCGCACCAAACAGAAGAAGACAGCAAACTCACCACTAGACACCCTATAGTGCCCTCACACACACACGACAAATATACAAACACCACCACTTTCAAAACTTAAACACTCATACTTTTACCTGCCTACCCTAACCCACACATAAAACTTCCAAACACACTCACATACACTAAAACAAATACCTAAAACCCTAACAAAATACTCACTTACCTTACATACAGCCAGATCCACACACTAAACCATACATGCTGCACACACACTACATCCCGCGACAAATACTGGAACACCATAACCGTGAATTCGACATTTCCGGATTAGTGGTCATGAAGTTTCGCGATTTTAAAAATTCAGAGTTATGGTCTTGAGATGCTGAAATTCGACAGTTCAGTATTTCGAGATTATAAAGTGGAACTATATATATATATATATATATATATATATATATATATATATATATATATATATATATATATATATATATATATACACACACACACATATACATGGATACAGATATATATATCACCACACACATACACACTTACTTACAAAAAGGGTGCTGACTTTCGACTCTCAATCCATGTTCCTAAGCACCCTGAAATCTATCAAGGTCCAACCCAACACTCTCATACTAGGAGACTTCAACTACCCCTCAAATCAACTGGGAGAACTACTCAAGCACCAATACACTGGCCCAATGCTTCTTGGAATTCATCATTTCCAATGCCCTGGACCAGCTCATTCTGACCTCCACTAGACGAAACAACATCCTTGACCTGGTTATTACTAACATGGGCGACTGTTGCTCTATACCAGTAGTCAATTTCTCCCTGGTCAGATCTGACCATAAACTAATCACCATGGAAATCCACACCGCCCGCAAAAGATAACCACCTTGAAAAACTTCTCCAAAGCTTACTTTGGGCTCCTAACAAACAGAGGTGGCTAACTGCACAGCACCCAAGCCAATGGAAAATAGCTGCATGACTGCCAAATCATACACCAATGCACTGTATGGACATGTACATAAATGCATGGAACTAGCCATACCCAAGAGAACCAAGATGCTCTCCTCCAAAAAAAGGAAGCCAATCTGGTGGTCCTCTGCCATCAATAAACTCTACAACAGAAGGAGGATACTGTTGCAGAAAAAGGTGAAGTCCCAAGACTGGAAAAACTCCCTTATTAGCCACAACAAAAAGTTGAGATCCCCTCAACAAATCCTCTAAAGCCAGCTATGAAGGCAGAATTACGACAGACACCAAAAACAATCACAAGGCCTTCTACAGTTATATCAAGAACCTTCACGGCAATACTCAGATTTGCTCTGAGTTACTGCACAATGGTACCTACTATACTGAGCCAACAGATATTGCCAACATACTGGCCGACAGATGCAGTGCCAACTTTACCCTTCTCTCCACCCCAAAGGACCAATCACAACACCGGACGAATGCCAGGCACCCGGCACTACTGCAGCACAAGTTAAAGCTGCATTGTCCAAGGTCAAGAATACATCTTCCATGGGACCCAATAATATCCCTGGCAGTGTTCTACATAAACTACAAAGCGAACTGGCACCACATCTGTGTGCTCTGTTCAGTCACAGCCTCACATCAGGTTTTGGCCCTACAGAATGGCGCACTGCTACAGTCATCCCTCTCCATAAAGGGGGGGGCAACTACAGACCCTGGGAATTATCGCCCCATTAGCCTGACGAGTCTGATATGTAAAGCTATGGAGCGCATCATCATGGACCTGATTAACAAAGAGATAGGAAATCGCCAAACTCTAGACCCCACGCAATTTGGCTTTGTGAAAGGGAGATCATGCCTGCTCAATCTGGTTGACTTCTTTGAGTCAGTCACCAGGGCTGTAGATGAAGGTAAGGCAGTACATACAGCCTACCTCGATATGGCCAAGCCCTTTGATACCATTCCTCACTTGTGGATTATTGATAAACTCAACAAACTAGGCATCAACCCCTATATCACTAAGTGGGTTGCAAATTGGCTCACAGATGGAACACACAGTGTGAAAGTAGTAGACTCCAAGTCAGACTGCCAACCAGTCACGAGTGGAGTCTCACAGGGATCGGTCCCGGGTCCTCTCCTGTTCAGCATCTACTTCTCAGACGTCCAGGCCAACACAAAGGGACTCTGGCTGACCAAGTTTGCAGATGACTGCAAGCTGGGAGCCATTATTAACTCCCCAAGTGATGTAGACATCCTACAGAAAGGCCTCACTGAGACCAATGACTGGTGTTGAAACAATGGCCTTAAGCTTAATGCCAAAAAAAGTTTGTCATCCCCTTTGGAAAAACTAAGTTCTCACTAATTACCACATCAATGGGAGCCCACTGAACACTGAAGGCATTATAAGAGATCTGGGGATGCAAGTAGACAGCAACCTTTTCTTCAACCACCACATTGCTACTGTGGTCAGAAAGTCCTTCTATGTGGCACATCTCATTACCGAGGGTTTTGCATCCAGGAAGAAAGAGGTCACTGTCTCTCTCTACTCTTCCCTCAATAGACCAATCACTGAGTATAATGCCCCATTTGGCATGTACCTCACTAGACACATGTAACAGCTGGAGAAGACACAGAAGTACCTCACAAAGAGGATCCAGTGCATTAAACACATGTCCTACACGGACAGATTCAAAAGACTCCAGCTAGTCTCTGTCTCATATCGCCTACTTAGAGGCAATCTTTGCTTGACTTACAAAGCCATGTCTGACCCAGCTCTGTTAGAAATGCTACATCTAAAGAAATCACAATCCCTCCACGCCACATGCTCCACAGACCTCAACCTCATTACCATAATCAACAGAACATGCTGGAGGGACAGCTTCCTTACCCAGAGACTGCCCATGCTCTGGAATAGACTTCCCATACATGTCAAGCAGAGCACCTCACTGTCCCTCTTAAAGAGGGATCTTGATAAGTGGATGGGTAATAGAAAGCTCACCCCGGGGATCACCCCAGTGGCTCTACTTGATAGCGGCATTGGGAACTAACATCGGGCGGCATGATGTCAGGGCACTTCTATGGGCTAGGCTTGTAAAGGCTCCAGGGCCATTAGCCTAGTACACACCTATGAACCTATGAGAGTGCAACAGCACTGAGTAATGATCAGCAGTACCAGATATTTCATTTATCAGGTCATATATTCCATTTCCCATTAATCCATTTATTTATTTATACATGTAGGTTCACATCTTTGTTCCCAATTATATTAAAGCAATATCTAACTTTTTCATGGTGTATGTATATAACAGAAGTTGCACTCTTCAGTTTGCTGAACGTTAGGGGTATATTGATTTCCCTTTCAGTCAGTCTCTGATAAAGGCACAGGAGGGCATTTCTGTTTTGCTGAGATAAGTTTATGAACATTTAGTGGGTGTTTATATTTAGTGTACTTCTGTTACCTCTCTCTAGCAGCCTCTCCTTTGACCACCACATTGCCACTGTGGTCAGAAAGTCCTTCTATGTGGCACATCTCATTACTACGGGTTTTGCATCCAGGAAGAAAGAGGTCATTGTTTCCCTCTACTCTTCCCTCGTTAGGCCAATCATGGAGTACACTGCCCCATTTAGCATGTACCTCAATAGACACCTGCAACAACTGGAGAGGCCGCAAAAGTACTTCACAAAGAAGATCATAGGCCTTAAACACTTGTTCTATATGGACAGACTCAAAAAGCTCCAACTATTCTCTGTCTCATATCGCCTACTTAAGAGGCGATCTCTACTTTACATACAAAGCCATGTCTGATCCAGCTCTGTTAGAAATGCTACATCTAAAGAAATCCCAATCCCTCCGCACCACATGCTCCAATGACCTCAACCTCATTACCACAATCAACAGAACATGCTGGAGGGACAGGTTCATAACCCAGAGACTGCCTTTGCTATGGAATAGACTTTCCATACATATCAAACTGAGTACCTCACTAGCTCTCTTCAAGAGAAACCTTGATGAGTGGTTGGGAAAAAGAAAATTCACCCCAGGGATCACTCCAGTGGCTCTACTTGACAGAGGCACTGGGAACTAAGGTCGGGTGGCATGATGTCAGGGTAATCCTATGGGCTAGGTTTGTAAAGGCTCCAGGGCCATTAGCCTGGTACACACCTATGAACCACAACATTCTGTTATATGTATTTTGTAATGTCTGATTTCTTTATTTGACAAGTAATGTGTTTTTACACTTGGTTTTCCTATGTTACGATTTGCTATTTTTAAATATGTATATATTTTTGTTGGCGGACATATTTATCTATATTGCAATTAATGAGCTGGCCAAGGTGCTTGGCTATTGGCATTCCAGCTTCCACTATGGCTGACTAGTTTACAGTTTTTTTTTTCTTCATTGTAGTAAATAGGAGAGATTACCTGATGTTTCTTTTTGTTTTTTTGTTGGATTTGGTGTTCTGTGTACTGTATGATTTTGTTATACTTCTGAAGGTGTTTTATTCTATTTACCCCTTAACTATTGCCCGCGGTGGTGGTGCTGCGGTAGCGTTGTTGCCTCACAGTAAGACACTGTCCGGTTCGATTCTTAGCTAGAGCGTCTTCTGCGTGGAGACATGTGTGAATGGGCGTACCTTTGTTGAAGGTTGTGCGTCAGGGCTGGTAACTCGGCACGTAAAAATCAACTACCAATCATTAGCGGACCGGTGTTCCTCTGTGGCGACCCCTAACTGGGAAAAGCCGAAAGACACAAACACAAACAAACCCTTTAACTATTGCAGATGCTTTTTTTTTTTTTTAAATATATTTCAGTCTGCTACATGTGTTTTTATTCCACGTTTTTTTTGTCAGTCCGAGAGTAGGCTACAGATAAACAATTTGATATACATAAATATATATAAAATGCATGTGTGCACACACACACACACACACACACACACACACACACTCCTGACTTTATTTAGCTGTATGCCACATAGGCGTTAATGAGCATCTTCTAATGCCTTAATGATTTTTCTAATAATCCGTATGCTTTAACTCTTTTCAACACTCAGACTTCTACAGGACTTTATTCTACTTTGCCAGTGCTGATAATATGTAATGTTTTACTAAACAACATGCGCCGAGCCTGAAATTGATCTCTTCACCAGTGTTCCTACATGGCTAACAAATGCAAAATAAAATAAGAGAGAGAGAGAGAGAAAAAGAAAGCGATATATACATACAATACATACACATATGTATAGCACACAGAATCAGTCATGCAATCTTTTTAACTCTTGTACATTGTTACAACTTTATAAATATGTCACTATACATGGGTGGGCCATATTCATGTTATTACAACCCAAAATAAGTCCCACAAGTTGCACAGCTCCATATTTTAGTGAAATTAATGATGCAGAACATTGCCATAATGAGACATAAATGAGTCATAATTTGCAGTAATGCATTATGATTACTATGTAATTTAGTCATTTCTGGAACTGTGCTGCTCATTCCTGCATACTAGTCTAGATGTGACAGTCTATCCTGCATATGATCCAGGGTTCAGCTATGTCCATAAGTTAGGCTGTCATGGAGAAGTGCTGCTCTTCTATGTGACTACCTGTACACAAGACTGGCAACAGCCCAAGTGCTCAGTGTGCCAGTATAAAGTTGTACTGCTGTTATCCTATACTGCATCTAGTATGGGAGTATGACATGCAGTGCAACTGTACTGTGCTCCCCTTAACGGTACAACTAATTATTCCCTGAGCACCTGAGGTGTCACTGCAGTGCATACTACCATAGTATCTGAGTGCACACATGAACACAGGTGTTTAACTTAGGGTCATCAAAATTGCACTGCTGTATACCCAAGAATAATGCATAATTAGTCTCAACTATCCACACTGCCTTGTTTGTTCTCCAAGTTTCTGGACCTTGTATGTATTGCTGGAACATGCCTTCGGCCACCACAGAAGCAAGAACTTTTTCTATGTCCTATGTTTCTGTAAGATAAATATTTTCAGCGTGCTCTTACGCCATGCCTGCCCATACACTTCCTCCGCTCTGTAGTAATACGAGTGCTCAACACACTATCAGAATGAATGAAGCATGTCTCTGCATCGGTCCTGCAGCTGGACATCTTATACGTAAACTGACAAATCCACGATACTCCTAAACTGCTCATCCTTCAGTCCAGTGTCAGACTCACCATCACACAATGGTCAACATGCAATATACAAAACTATGAATTTAGCCAGTACACTGTGTAACAGTGGCAGTTTTACCTACTCATTAGTGATATTACAACACTTTATACATCTCTTTATGTAGACTGTTATGATATATGATAGTACAGAACAGTGACTTCAAGGAACGAGTTGAAAATGATCTTCATTCTAAGCACCTCACTTTACATCTTACAGCATCAGTTTGCATGCCATGCAACAGTGATAGTTTTTTTTGGGGGGGGGGCAGACTTGTCCTACTAGGCATGAGCTCCATTTTTAAGACAGCATTCAAAATTATGGGCTAAGCGAGCTGTTCAGAAATACACAGTCTGCAAGTGAACAGCAAGATAAATTAACTAAGGTGTGCAAGAGGAAAGCTGAGTGTATGTCAGCACATTATAACTTTCTGTTAATGTCATGCAAGATTAGTTAGCGGTTCATGTTAACCTTTTCTGCTCTACAAGGTTAATACATTTAATTACTTAATGACTAAAAGAGTTTCTGGGACATACCTGAAAAATAACTATTTCTACAGATCGCACTCATTTACTAAGTATATCATGAACATAACTGAATGAATAGCCTTATTTTACCCATTGCCTCATATTACAACAAACAAGACAGGGAAGTAGTTGCTCTTTTTCTTCCTTGCTACTTCAGCTTCCAGGAATCTGTGGATCTGACAAAAATACCCAGTTTCATTATAGACACACACACACACAAAAAAACCCCCAGAAAATAATGCATTAAATGCATGTTTTCTTTTTACCCCTACATATCACATTATAGCAAAAAATGGATCAATACTGCAGCCCCATCACAATAATACTGCACTGAACATAAAAACCCACCAAATGTTACAGATTATAAACTACATAGTCTTTGATCCCCATCTAATTTTATGCTTGCTAAGAATGGAAAGTGAAGTTTAATTTCATCCAGTTGTGACACACTAATTCCCACTATAACAGGGCTCTAAATTAACTGCAGGATTTTCCTTGAGGCCTGAGGAACATTGTACAAGTCTCCTGTGCTGCTTATTGCTGGTAGAAGCATGAGAAGCAAGCAAGCCATCTGACAGCTATTGCCCACAGTGGCACTCTGAAAACGCCGTCCTGCCTAAACAACTGCCACCGGATTTTGGAAAACTTTATATTATTTGAATGATAAATGTGTTGTCAATTCAGGGTCTCTCAAGGTCAACTGAGCTTTTTTTTTTGTTAATTCAGAGTGAATGTACCAGATGAGCTAACGCTGCAATAAATTAAGTCCAGTATTAAATGTTTTACAGCAAGCATGAATTTGTTCAGAAACTTACAAAGACAGCTAAAAATAATGCTGAAATAATCCTGAACATGCCAATTATTAAACCTGAGCAAACTTCAAAGATTAAGTCCTGAAACCAAACACGTGGTGCTATCTGCTCTTAATCAAGACCCACATACTGCAGTTAAATCCTGTTATGCTTTCTGAATGGCTTTACATACTTCACTCATTTTGCTATCACCTACTTTTTCTGACTTTAAACCATTTCCTACCCTCTGTGTTGGCAAATCTCTATGCCTTGAACTGCAATCTGCTGTATTTCTGTCAGCTCCTTTTAAAATGAACACCTATCTGGTTAGGTGATCAAGAAAGTCAAGCCACTCACTTAGCTCCCCTTCACTACAATAGGTCAACAACTTATAGCCTTGCTTACTTTTCAGTCCTATGAAGCATGTAGCATCATTAAAATTCCTTATGCATTACAAATGGTTAACATTGTCAGGTGCTTTGCATTACAGGACACTTGTAATTATGACTTTCTCATATGGTCTCTGCCTTTGGGATAACAAGTTCCTCAATGTGTTTTTATTAGTTTGCTGTTCAGTTTCTTAACATTTAATATTCCTGTAACATGAGGCAATCCAATTTGGAAACCAACACTATCTGCCATTAATTAATTAATTACTAGTTGCTCCCTTGGTCTAGATCAGTGATGGCGAACCTATGACATGTATCAAAGGTGACACACTATGTCATTTTAGGTGACACGCCAGCATTCACCAACACCCGAGTTACTAAAGAAACTGAATGAACAAAAATACAAGAAATATGTGACCCTGTGCTTACCTATTAAAACTCAGCAACAAAAAAAGTCATTAATTGATAATCAAATCAAATGCAGTGTGTTCCATATTTTTTCAGTTCAATTTAAAATTATTGTTAAAAGTAGGGTAATTTTTTTTGGTGTACTATTTTAAGCCAAATTATCAGTGAGTATATCATGTTCCCTACTGTAAGTCACTGATTTTTCTTTTACTTTTATAATACATAGAGCACACATGACTGCACTGTAGTTTTTTAAATAAATGACTATATAAAGAATTGTTTATTTTTTGTTCGGGGGGGGGGGGCGCCAGCAGAGTCACGATGGACATTTTCCGAATTTTTGACACATGGAGCCCAAAATGGTCACCATCATTGGTCTAGATTCACTGATATACACTAGTGATCATAAAATGTGCAAAATTATTTACTCATTTCCTTGATCTATACACACAATACTGACAGACACTTTGATTCAACCTGAAGTATAATCATAAGGTAGCAGTCTGATATTTTTCTCCTGGGACACCGTGCTTTGCATTAAGCAGTACATGTACTCATGTTGTTATGTAAAACTTAACAGTACAGACAATATTTTCTGAATATTCCGATAACCCTTTGACACAGAGAAATTTTTGTTTGTGTGTCTGTGTGTGAATAGAGATAGACAGAAACAGAGATATGGAATATTGGGGGGGGGGGGTCTGCTGTGATAAATGAAATATCTTGTACTGCATACTGAAGATCAGGGATCAAGTACTGCGACTGACTGGCAAGATCCCACATATTCCAATTATCCTTTTAGGGGAGCATTCTTTGAGTTTGGATAACTGCTTCCCACTCATTGCAAAAGGAACTAGTAATACAAACTCTGCAGCAAACTGCGAGTACTGATGGGTCTTTACAAATGTTTCTAAAACTGCTATGTCTCATAAGTGGCTTTTTTCTGTAGCTCTGAAGCAAGTTTCAGTCATTTCTTAATATTTTTAGCAATTTTATGCTACTGTTTTTAGCTATGGAGTGAGGGTTTTATTAATGTTTATTAGGTTTTCAGTTTTAGTTAGGTTACGTTTTTAGATTAGATTTTTAGATGTACGTCTTTTTTGCTGATAATGCATTTATTTGATGTGGTGATTGCAGTTTTGATTTCTAATTTTAAAGTTTTAATCCTGAATTTTATATACCTCTTTAATGTGTGCCTGTTTTATTTATTTATTTTTTGTTTGAGCGGGTATATTTATGCACTCGGTGCCTGGAGTTCATAAACTGCATATTAAGCAGAGGAATGCAACACAGTTAACATACTACATGCAAGGTTTGGTCAGTTCAGAGACACAAGTTGCATAGTCATGTAGCAGCCTGCATTGTGGATTATACTTTCTTTGAAAATGGCTGCAAGAAAAGATGCAAATGACAACCATACAAGGCAGAAAGGACATGCAAATTTCAACAGTTAAAACTGTGTCATGATTGTCATAGGTGTAGCAGCGTGTGCATCTCACTGCATGACACTGAAGAGAGACAAAGCACATAGAAAATTCCATTGCTGCATATTGGCAAAAAGTTAGATGTGGCAGCACTGGTTTGTTCTTAGATGGTTGGCACCGGCCCACTTCTGTATTGTAGAAGACTAGAAAATGAACCATAACATGACTAATCAGCAGACAACTGATCACGTCCATGTAGATCACAAGATAAGAAGCAGTCAGACAGACATTTCACCTGCACGCCGCATCCAGGGGAAAGCATGACATTCTTATCCTCATGGAGTCCTAGTTATGTGTAGCACTTACTACTTTAGCTACTGTGACATTTCACCAGTCAGTTATGGACAAGTCAGGCATATAGCAAGCTTCCACCTTATACAAAAATGTTTCAAGTTGTTATGTTTCTGTATGTGGATGAGAACATATGGCTCTCAAGTACAGGAGACAGCCAACATTATGTGCGGCTTCAATAACACTGCACTCTTCCCTGAGATACTGGGTGCCCTAGTGCCATAGAATGCACACATGCCAAAAGAGACTCCAATTGGTCAATGTCCATACATACATATGAACATCAGTGATGCTAAAGCCAGCCCTCTGTACACCCTCAAACATTTGTAAATATCGGTCACCACTGACAAATGTACACATACAGAACACCATGGTAAGCCCAATGACAAATGTCACTACACTGCTAATGTGCCATGCAGGGCAAGAGTGTTCATGCATCAAATTATACTATATCCAGCCTCACCTTCACTGGCAGAAAGATGATGTTGCATGTCTGAGGTGCCTATGAGGAGAAATGTTCAGTATGTCAACAGGATTAACCTACACTCACCAAGTATACAAACAGTATAGGCAAACCCCTGCAAGCAGTACTGGCCTGGTATGTCACTTTTTGGATCTCAGGGGCTGGAGCATTAATTTCCACCACCAACATCCAGACGACCTCTACAGATAATGTGTGGTGCATCACCCTCAGAATGGAACACGAGGAATTTTTCCATCTCTGTAAGCTGCATAGACACAGGATGCCCACTCCCTGTGGTACTTCACTCCACTTTAATCTGTTGTGCCTTGCACTAGGCATGACCAATCCTAATCCTATCTGAAAAGTGCAGGTGACATTGATCCATTACCCTGTTCCGCCATCCCAGAGGCACTGATGTCTTGCAGCAAAGACTGACAGAATTTAACTGACTTTCTGCTCCCCCACTATCTAACACATGTAAGGCCATGCTACCTGAGGGCAGACAGCAGGAGATCATTCTCTGCAATGCTGACATTTTCCAGCATCTACTAGCTTGACTGTTCTCTAGACATGCTGACACTCATACAGACACGGAATAATTTTCACATATGAGGCTGTTAAAACACATTACTGTGTAAATTTCCATTTATCTCCCATAGTTAAACATCAGTACTGTACTGCTAGTTACCTTATTGCTGTTTTGCTTTACATCATGTATGCAGTTACACCTGTCAAAAGCAATATTTATTTTCAGCAGTGTTACTTCTGCTGTACACTCAGTCAACTGCATTGAAGAGTACATCTGCTACTAATTACATCTTTCCCCAGATTGAACCATGTGTTCTCATGAAACTAAAACTCAGTGTACATAACTGTTACATGCTTCTCTAAATGTGAAATTGGAAACTCAGTGCATGCAACTGTAATGTATTTGTATGTCGAAAACTCAGTCTGAGATGCAGCTGAACAGTGTCTTATACCAGTCCACTCACCCATTTGATTAACAATAAATAAAAATATAGCAATACAGATGGTGGTGTAATTGTGAAGGGTATATAAACAAATACAAACATAGGCACATACATCATACAGGCCCTTGCAGCCCTGGTATGCTATAACATAGCAATTCATGATAGAAACTGGCTTTTTAAATAGTCAGACATGATATTTTGAATGATAACATCCCTGTATACAACCTCTGTATACGATTGGCATGTGACTAGATTTGAATGTCACAGCTAGTAGAAAGGAATGGGATTGTAGGCGTAGCTATAGGATGAATGGAATGATGCGATACATAAGAAAGCCATGTCTTAATGTTTCTATAAAATAATCACTGGACAGACCAAATCCAGAAGATTAGTGCTCGTGTTACATATCTAACAATAATGGAGCTGTTTCGATTTCCTTGGAAAGAAGGTCTTTTTCAATATACCCTGTAAGAACAACACGTTATACCTTTTGCAACTCCTGTGTAAGATTAATCAGTAGTCAGACAGTCAGACTGCTGATTAATCTTACACAGGAGTTGCAAAAGGTATAACGTGTTGTTCTTACAGGGTATATTGAAAAAGACCTTCTTTCCAAGGAAATCGAAACAGCTCCACTGCAGTCCTAAAGGACATTCTTCACCTACAAGTCACTTTAAGTCTGATCTAGGTTCTTAAGTATCTATGGGAACAGGTATGCCATTTACTTCCTTCGGAAAAGGCCAACCTTCTCTAAATATGTAGCACATAACAAAATGCAGCTGTAAAGATATATTCATAAACCATCCTTGCCAGGCACAACAGGTCACACTGTAAGATGACACCAATACACCAGAAAAAAACTGTCTATTGTCCTATCAACCTTCTAAAGTGTGAACACTACTATCAAAATAAGAAATACACAGCTAATGAGCAGAATTCAGATAAAATGAGCACAGAAAATAACTTTCTGAGTTCAGTATCCCATACTCTTTTTTTTTTTTTTTTCTATTTCACTGCAAATGCAATAACGATGCATTTCCACATGAAACAAGTTGATACCTTTCTTTGTCATTTTCAGTCAGATACACACCTGTGTCACAAATAACTCCAAGTTGCTCAATGACAATTTTGTATAATAAAGTATTTATATACATTTTCTGCACTGTGCATAGATCAAGTGGCTCATGCAGAGTACTTGTACATGGTGGCATAATATACACACAGACACACACATTCGCACACAACTACGTGCTTGTGCTCACAGTGTGGATTTGTGCAAGCAGTTACTTTGCAATTCACAGATGCATGCATAGCTGTGTGCATGTAGCTGTCATCATGCTGAACATGTGAACCTTCTTCCACTTCAAAAGAACAGTCTGCAGAGCAATGCAGGCACCAACATGATGAGCTGCTCTCTTCAACGTGCTATCTTTGTGTATTTCTTTCTATCTGATGCCCTTTCCTCCACTGTAGTGTGAGCCCAGAGTTGGTATATATAGTTGGGGGGGTAATTACTTTGATGTGTTTTTAGTTTAACTTTGGGCAAGTGTTTACTTACCCTGGGAAAGTGTCGGCTTTCGGATATGTGAGGTTTCAGTATTTTATCCCGTGAAAATTAATGTTGGTGTTTTGATCTTCATTTTGTTAAAGTAGATCCATATATATACATATATATATATATATATATATATATATATATACACATACATACATATATATATATATATATATATATATATACACACACACACACATACATCTCACATATACACACAGGCACACAATATATGTATGCATACATATATAGCTCACATATACACAAATGCACACAATATATATGACTATTATATTTGGACATTATATCATGCAGACAACATATATAACTTTATATATATTTAGACATTATATCACTAATCATCTTATTCCGGCTGCTCTCATTAGGGGTCACCACAGTGGATCATCTGTTTCCATTTCCTGTCCTCTGAATCTTGCTCTATCACACCAACCACCTGCATGTCCTCTCTTACCACATCACTAAACCTTACCTTAGGCCTTTCTCTTTTCCTCTTACCTGGCAGCTCCATCCTTCTCCCAATATACTCAGCATCCCTCTTCAGTACATGTCCAAACCAATGCAATCTCACCTCTCTGGCTTTGTCTCCAAACCATTCAACCTGAGCCGACCCTCTAATATACTCATTTCTAATCCTGTCCATCCTTGTCACACTCAATGCAAATATTAACATCTTTAACTCTGCTATCTCCAGCTCTGACTCCTGTCTTTTCATCAGTGCTACCATCTCCAACCCATATAAAATAGCTGGTCTCATTACCATCTTGTAGACCTTCCCTTTCACTCTTACTAGAACCCATCTGTCACATATCACTCCCATCTCCGTCTTCTCCATCCTGCCTGCACTATTTTCTTCACCTGTCTAACAAACTCACCATTACTCTGAACTGTTGATCCCAAGTATTTAAACTCAACCACCTTCATCAGCCTACTCCATGCATCCTCGCCATTCCTCTGTCTTCCCTCTCATTCACACACATATATTCTATCTTAGTCCTGCTGTCCGTCATTCCTCTCCTCTCTAGAGCACATCTCTACCTCTCCAGGGTCTTCTCAACCGGTTTCCTACTCTCACTATAGATCATAATGTCATCTGCAAACATCATAGTCCATAGGGACTCCTGTCTGATCTCGTCTGTCAACCTGTTCATCACCATTGCAAATAAGAATGGGCTCAGAGCTGATTCTTGATGTAATCTCACCTGCACCTTGAAAGCACCTGTCACTAATATCGCAGACCTCACCACTGTCACACTGCTCTCATAAATATCCTGTACCACTCTTACATACTTCTCTGTCACTCCAGACTTCCTCATACAATACCACAACTCCTCTCTAGGCACCCTGTGCTTTCTTTAAATCCACAAAGGCACAATACAACTCCTTCTGACTTTCCCTGTACTTCTCCATCAACACCCTCAGAGCAACCATCGCATCTGTAGTGCTCTTTCCCAGCATGAAACTGTACCATTCACTAATCATCACCTCCTTTCTTAACCTAGCTTCCACTACTCTTTCCCATAAACTTCATGCTGTGACTGATCAATTTTATCCCCCTGTAGTTACTACAGCTCTGCACATCACCCTTATTCTTAAAAATCGGTACCTATACACTTCTCCACTCCTCATGCATCCTCTCACTTTCCAAGATTTCATTAAACAATCTGGTTAAAAACTGCCATCTCTCTCCTAAACACCTCCATGCTTCCACAGGTATGTCATCTGGACCAACAGCCTTTCCATTCTTCATCCTCTTCATAGATATACCTTACTTCCTCCTTCTGATCCGTTGCACTTCCTGAGTCACTATCCCCACATCATCCAATTTTCTCTCTCTCTCTCTCATTCTCTTCATTCATCAGCCCCTCAAAGTACCCTTTCCATTTGCTCAATACATACTCCTCACTTGTGAGTACATTTCCCTCATTGCCCTTTATCACCCTAACTTGCTGCCCATCTTTCACAGCTCATTCCCTCAGTCTAGCCAATTGGTACAGGTCCTTTTCTCCCTCCTTAGTGTTCAACCTTTCACACAACTCACCATATGCCTCATCTCCTTGTACTCCTGTATACTTTCCTTATCTCTCTGACAATATCACTGCTTCGTCAACCTCTTCCTCTGTATACTCACCTGTACTCCCTCATTCCACCACCAGGTCCTCCTTCCTTTGCCCAGATGTCACACCAAGCACCTTTATAGCAGTCTCCCTCACCACCTCTGATGTGGCTGCACAGTTATCTGTTAACTCTTCACTGCCACCCAGTGCCTGTCTTAAATCTTCCCTGAACTCCCACCTTACAGTCATCCTTTTTCAACTTCCACCATTTGATCTTTGGCACAGCCCTTACTGTCATTTTCTTCTTCTTGATCACCAACATCATCCTACAGACCACCATCCTATGCTGCCTAACTACGCTTTTTCCTGTCACCACTTTTGCAGTTTCCAATCTCCTTCAGATTGGCCCTCCTGCATAGGATATAATCCACCTGTGCGCATTTTCCTCCACTCTTGTACGTCACCCTATGCTCCTCCCTCTTCATAAAATATGTATTCACCACAGCCATGCCCATCCTTTTAGCAAACTCCACTACAATCTGACCTTCTGCGTTCCTTTCCTTAACACCATATCTGCCCATCACCTCCTCATCCCCTCTGTTCCCTTTACCAACATGCCCATTAAAATCTGCTACAATCACCACTCTCTCACCCTTGGGTACACTCTCCACCAATTCATCCAATTCGCTCCAAACTTTTTCTTTCTCATCCATCGATCACCCAACTTGCAGAGCATATGCACTAATGACATTGATCATACCATGAATTTCCAGCTTCATAAACATCTCTCTATCCAACACTCTTTTCACCTCCAAAACACTCTTGACATATTGTTCCCTCAGGATAACCCCTACCCCATTTCTCCTCCCATCCACAGCATGGTAGAACAATTTGAACATGCCTCCAATAAACCTAGACTTACTTTCCTTCCATCTGGTCTCTTGCACGCACAACATATCAACCCTCCTTCTCTCCATCATATCAGCTAGCTCTCTCCCTTTACCAGTCATACTGCTAACAAAGTTCCTACCCTCACTTCTACACTCCTATCCTTCCTCCTGTCTCCAGGCATGAATTCCTCCTCTTTTTCTCCTTCTGCCAAAAGTAGTCCAATTTCCACCAGCACCCTGTTGGCTAACAGTACTGGTTGTGGTCGTTGTTACCCTAGGCCAAGACTGATCCAGTATAGAAATCTGTAATTTTGCCCACATATTTGATCTGGCAAAAATTTAATGTGGGATGCCCTTCCTGATGTAACCCTCCCCATTTATCCAGGCTGATATATATCCATTGATATATATTCCTACAAACGAAAAGACAGAGACTCACTCAATCTACAAAAAAAAATAGTAGCTATTACAAGTAACAGTTACCTGAAATATTTTGAGGTAAACAGCTACATGTGATACTGTACTTAAAAGTTTTAGGCAGGGTGAAACTCAAATGAAGTTAAAAGCAAACAAATACGATCATAATTGAGCAGTATAGCCCAAATGCTTCCTTTACATAACTCCTGAATGTTCCATTTTAAGTCAAAATGAAGGCATCCTCTTCAAAAACATTGTAAAATAGAATGACACCACATGAAAAAAGCTATTTGAAATGAAAGAAGCTGCAAATGGATCTTTCCCCAGTTCTGAAGCAATTCTGAGGTTCCATGAGTGAAAAATAATGTTCTTTAGACCCGATTTATTGACCAGTGTTTTTTACTACTTGGTGTCAACCTATAGATGAATATATTAGTTTGCAAGTAAGACAGAGATGGTTATGCCCTTTGTAATATACCTTTATGAAGTAGAAGTAGCATGGGTATGAGAGTCATGTGACTGGGTGAGGATCTTGGCATTTGTGAGCAAAGCATTGCCGGAACAACACTTTTATATCATTATCTCATGTATAATTAGGCCTTATACCTCTGCTGCTGTCCTATTAAAGTGCCTATTACAGAAATGGCAAAACTTGAGCCTGGAAGGCAGAATACCCTCCCTGGCTTTAGTAGGTGCTGCTGATGTTTATCTATGAAAAAGCTGTTGCATTAATTTCATCTACTGTTTCAATCACAGCAAAGAGGAAAAAACAGAACAGTTAGAGATGGACCAGAATTACGCAAACTGCATTTTTGTTAACTAGGTAACAGAAATAGCCCTTCTTGGACCTTTATTTAAACATGGCCTAAATCACAAGGGTAGTAAACACAATACAGATAACTATTTATTCTAGCCATGCAATCTGCATGTATTTTAGGAAAATGGAAGAAACCAGAGTCACTTGAGATAACTCTCTCAGACACAGAGAACATTGCAGACTCCACTCACAAAACAGTGATGACGATTGAACCCTGGACCTTCATTATCCATACATTTTTCAAAAGGTGGGATCCATAGCTTACTACAAACATGAAACTATGCATGCATGTTTTAACAAATTTTAACCAAGTGACAGGTACAGAAAGAGTGAAGAAAAAAGCCATGCACTCTCCACGCGTATTCTACTTAAAAGTACTTTGTTACATAATCCCTTAAATACCTCAAACTCTTTGCTAGTGTTAAAAGGCAACAGTTAGTTTTGGCAGTCCTGACCTACATTGCATTACTGATAAAATACTTAAAGATAAGAGATCTAAAAGATAATACAGAGACAATACTCACTGCTTGATCAGATTTCTTGGTTGCTTCTATGTTATTAATAAAAAGTTATGTCTTACCATAACTAGGCATCTGTGTTATCTTCCTTCATCCATCCTCATGATGGGGTCTCTGCTTCAACCCTCGGATCCGGCTCAGCCATATTTCACAAACTTGGATCAGACTCTCAAGCTCCTCCCTCATACCCATAATGCCCTTCATCCATTCAGCTACCTCAGAACCAGTTTGCCAAATCCAGACATACCAAATGCAGACAGAGATCAGCAGAAGAGGCTCAGACATTGAACATTAGAGTCCTGATATCATCTAGGTTCCTCAAGAAGAAAGGCAGGGGGATGGTTGGGTGGTTAGGTGAGGAAGAATGAAGGAAGACAACACAGATGCCTAATTAAGGTAAGACATAACTTTTTAATCTGATGTTGTCTCTTTCATTCACCCTCACAACAGGGTCAGAGTCTCTAGATGCGAGAACCTTGGGTGGCCCTCATGGAAGGATATGCTGGAGCACCACTGAGCCATGAAGGCCCTGTTCCTGGAAATGACATCCAATTTGTAATGTGACACAAAGGTGTGATTATTAGAACATGTAGCTGCCCCACACATGTCATCAACAGAGGTTCTTGCACAGAAAGCACAGGAAGTAGCCATGGCTTTGGTAGAATGCGCCCTAGGAGGTTTAGATAACTGCAACTCTCTGGACAAATAAATAAAAGAACTGCAGTCTGAGATCCATTTCGCCATGGTAATTTTCAATATTGCTTGTGCAAGTCTCTTCAAAGAGATATAAAAAGCTGGTCAGATTTTCTGTACTGTTTGGTCCTGTGTAGATAAAAATGGAGCGGTCTATGAAAGTCTAAAAAGTGAAGAACATACTCCCCTTTGTTAGAAAAACTGAGAAAGAACACTGGCAGTTGCATGGACTGATTGACATTGTTTTCTGTAGCTACTTTAAGCATAAAGGATGGATTAGTATGCAAGAATACTCTATCTCTATGGAGCAAAATTTAAGGAGGTTTGAAAGATAAAGCTTGAAGCTCAGAAATCCTGTTGGCGGAAGTCACGGCCACCAAAACAGCTGTTTTCCAAGACAGAAACAATCTTACAACTAGCAGCAGGTTCAAAGGGGCCCTGTGTCAATGCCTGCAGCACCAGAGTAAGGTCCCATGGAGGAGAAGGATCCCTAACTGTGGGCCTTAATAAGAATACACCCTTCATGAAGGGATTTACACAACCTGAATGTGAACAAAGAATGAGTTTGACTCGCTGTATGAAAGTTAGAAATAAAGCTAACTGCAACTTAACAGTGGAAAAACTAGCACCCATATCGAAAAGGGTACTGAGGAACAGTAACACGTCTGAAACAGGTGCTGAGAAAGGGTCAGTGTTCCTGTTAGTGGTTCAAACAACAAACCTCTTCCATTTGCTATTGTAAACTTTTTTGTTGGAAGCCTTTTGTGAAGCAAAAAGAATTTTTCGGACTGGCAACTGAAACCTCGACTGTCTAAATCAAGGTTGGACGTGCAGACACCAAACAGTCAGTTTCAGGGTTCGAAGATTTGGGTGCTGAATCCCTAATGGATGAGAAAGGAGGTCCTGAGTGGGCTCCAGAATACAAGAAGAATACTTCAGAGGAAGGAGAACGCCACTTGAGGAGGCCAGAAAAGGGCAATGAAGATGACTGAACTCTTCAACCTGCTTGCCCTCTGAAGACATTTGGGGATGAGTGGGTGAGGACAGTAAGCGTACAGGAGACCCAGGGGCCAACTGTGGACTAGACCATCCCTCAGGGACTCCCCTGGAAGAGGGATCAGAGTGAAGAACTTTCTGCATTTGTTATTGAGGGAAGAGGAAAACAGGTCACAGCAAGGTTGACCCCAAGTGCTGAAGATCATGTTCGATACTGACTGGTTGAGGGGAATCAGGAGCGATCTGCTGAGTCTATCTGCCAGATCATTGGTTTTCCCTGGGATATGCAATGCAATGAGAAGGCAGTCTGAAGATATCACCCACTCCCACACTATCGTGGCCTTCCTGTATATGGGATAGGAATGGGTTCCTCCTTGCTTGTTGATGTACCAAACAACTGACATGTTGTCGGTGTGTACTGCAATAGTCCCCAAAGGGAGAATGAACAGCTCTCATCTCTAAGACACTGATATACAACTTGGTCTCTTGAGGCGACCATGTACCTTGGACCATCTTCCCATTGTAAAGCCCCCATCCAAACTGGGAAGCATCCATGGTCACAGTGGCTATTTGTAGACTGCTCACAAACGGTCTGACAAGAACAGCACTGTCTGACTGAATCCACCAACTAACATAACACCTGCAGACAGGAGTCAATTTGATGCGAAAGGACTAGGGCTGAGACAGGAAGGACCATTGATTGGCAAGAGTCCACTGTAGAACCCGCATGAAGAACCTAGCTAGGGGAACTAACAGTATGGCTGCAGACATGGACCCCAGGACCTGCAGGATCAGTCGAGCGGAGGGGGCTTGCAGCTCTAACAGCTGTTGTGGCTGATTCCAAAGAATGGTTGCACAGTGTAGAGGAAGGGAAGCTACTTGAACCTTTTGTGTTGAGTTGTGTACCTATGAACCCTAGGTTCTGAAGTGGAGTAAGATTGGACTTGCTCATGTTTACGGTGATGCCCAGGGAGTGCTCTAACTGAAGTAAGTAGTCCCTGACTTGGATTAGATGATGCTTCATGGGAGCAGTTAGGAACCAATCATCTAAATATGAAAACACTTGGAATCTTTTGAGTCTCAGATGAGTGGCTACCATTGCCATGCATTTGGTGAACACCTGGGGGGCTGTGGCAAGTCCAAAGGGCAGTGCTCTGAACTGGTAGTGACTGGCTCCCAGCCACAAGAGCAGATATCTCCTGGAGCGCCTGTCTATTTTGATGGGATAGTACTTGTCCTTGAGATCTATAGAGCATATCCAATCATCCTTGTGCAATATTGGACTGAACCGTAACCATTCAGAACCTTACCTTCTTTATGTATTCATTTAACTTGCTGAGATCCAGAATAGGTCTTGGGTCCCCTGTCTTTTTCGGCACTAAAAAGAAGGCGGGAGTAGGTTCCGAATCCTCTCTGTTTGGTCGGGACCTCCTGGATGACTTTTTTGCAACAGCTGTTGAATTTCCTGTGCTGCCTACTCCCACTGACCAGATGGCATGTTGGAAAGGCTTTCAGATTTTGGAGGTAGAAGGGAAAAGGGAATATAATAACCTCTGGATATCATGCATAGCACCAAATGGTTTTTAGTCAATTTGGCCCACAGCCTTCTGGGTGCAAAGTCAATCATCCGCCGACTACCTTCAGAGACGGACAGTCGGGCAACACTTCAGGAGTGCTGGTAGGGCTTATTAGGATGGGGTTCCCTAAAGCCCTGGTTCTGCAGACCCTCTCTGCCTCTTGGGTGGTGTGTACCATCAAACCCTCCCCCTCTGCCTCTAGAGGAGGGTTCTCCATACGTGTCCTGGAAAGGCCCTTGGGACTTGCAGAACCATATTTTCTTACCCTCACGCTGGTTCCTGGAGAAGGACCTCTGGGGGGTAAAAAGAACTTGATTCCAACAGCAGAAAGGGTCTTCCCATCCTTTTCGCTGCAGGTAAAAGCACCTCTAACAAATGGTCCAAACAGGGAGAAGCCATAGTAAGGGGCATTGACAAACAACATCTTAAAAGGCTTTGCAAAACCACTTAGCCTCATCCAGGCATGCCTCCTTAGGGAAAGACCTGAACCAGCTGTTCACGAGGTGCCCTCCGTGGTACAGGAGATTAACCTCAACAAGGAGTTGGTAATAGATGAAAGAGTGGCCAGCTTGGAGAAATTTTCTTAAATTCCTCTGCAGCATGGACTCAGAGAAAAGCTGACAGATATTTGATCAGGTACCTCTAAAGCCAAATGAAATGAGCCAAGTAGTTTAATAACCTCAGTGCAAAAATTGCAGAGGCGTAAATGCGCTTCCCAATTCTGTCCAGTGCTCTGGACTCCTTGTTCAGTGGATGGACACTGGCAATTTCTTCTTCCAACTCTATCTTGGTGGCTGCTGACATCACAATAGCATCGACTATGGGGCCCTTACTCCAGTGTTTCCCATCAGCAGGGGCACTAAGAACCTATCGGGCCACTTGGATATAGGTTCAATGTTGTCCGGTTCTTTCCACACACAGCAAGATATTAAGTCTATCAGGGTATTTGCCGGGTGGGGGGTCAACCAGGAAGTAGATGGGCCTGTCCTAAATGCCTCCAAGAAAACTGACTCCTCATAGGAAGGAGATTGGGCAGATCACCCCGTTTCTGCTTCAGGATCTCCAATATGTCTCTGAAGGAGACATCTTTGGGGGGGGGGTTGGGGGGATCCTTCCCCCTCATGAAGTTAGTATCCTTGGTCAAAGACTCCAAGGGGGAGTCTATGTGCCTCCTTTTACACGTCTTCTTCCGAAGAACTTCCTCAGCTGGGTAATGTGGGGGAGTATCGGAAGAAGGGGATTTCTCCTGAACAGGAAAATTCTGGAAGACACTTGGGATAGGAAGACTCATGGCAGGATGAGAGAAAGCAAGGCCTGGATCCAATGGAGGTACAGAGGTCGATTGAGGAACTTGTGCGGTCGACTCTCCAACCTGGGAGAAGACCCTCTCCAGTACCTGAAAGTCCAAAGCACCAGGCAAAGCCCTATCTGGTTCTCCAAGAGCCAAAGCTACCAAGGAAAAATGGGCAGTACTTACACTAGATCCATGGCCTCCAGAAGGGATCAGACCAGAGCTACTGAGTGCCAAAGCACCTAAGGGAAGGGATGGCTCCAAGAAGGATGGAGTCAATCCCAGTCCCCTGGACCCAGCACCAACGCCACAGCTTCAAGACTTGCTCTGCTCCAAAAAGGTCGGAACGAGGCTCATCAAGGGCATTCTCTGAGTCAAGGAGGGGAGCTTCTTTGGTGCCAAGTCAGACACGCATGGCAGTCTGACTCGGCTCCTGGACTCCAACTCTGGGGGCCGGATCGGAGAAGGAGTCCCGACAGAGTGACCTGTGTAGCTCATGGATATGACAGGGGATGGAGCAGAGACTACCCCATCTGGATCTATGCCTTATAGGTTCATAGGTAGGTACTAGGCTATCTGCCCGAAGGCATTTATAAGCCTAGCCGAAATGTCTTGGCTTTCGCCACCCCCTTAGATTAGTTCCCTGTGACTCTGTCCAGCAGAGCCATTGAAGTGAACCCTGGGGTAAACTTTCTGTTTCCCATCCACTCGTCAAGGTTTCTCTTGAAGAGGGTTAGCGAGGAGCTCTGCCTAATGTGGATTGGAATCTTGTTCCAGAGGATGGAAACTCTCTGGAACAGGAATCTATCCCTCCAGCATGTCCTATTTATTGTTCTGGTGAGGTTTAGATCCCTGGAGCGTGTGGCTCGTGGGGATATGGCTTTCTTTAGGTGGAGCATGTCCATCAATTCTGGGTTGGACATGGCCTTGCATGTCAGGCAGAGATCACCTCTAAGTAGGCGGTATGCAACAGAGTACAGCTGGAGTTTCTTCAGTCGAGCTGCATATCTGCTTGAGGCCAGTGATCCTGAGGTACTTCTGTGGTCTTTGCAGCTGTTGCAGGTGTCTTGTAAGGTACATCCCAAATGGGGCATTGTACTCTATGATGGGTCTGATGAGTGATGCATAGAGGGGCCCAACCTCTTTCGATCTGGATGCAAACCCTTTTGTGATTAGGTGGGCCACATAAAATGATTTTCTAACCACTTTGGCAATGTGATTATCAAAGGAGAGGTTACTATCTACTTGTGTCCCCAGATCCCTTATTACGTCTTCTGTATTTAGGGGGCTACCACCTATGTGGTAGTTTGTGGGTACTTTGTTTTTTCCAAAGGGGATGACTATGCGCTTTTTGGCATTTAGTTTGAGGCCATGGTTTTGACACCAGGTATCTGTCTCAGTGAGACCCTTTTGGAGGATATCTGTGTCAGCCGGAGAGTCAATTATATCCCCTAGTTTGCAGTCGTCTGCAAACTTGGTCAGCCATAGTCCTCCTGTGCTTGCCTGTACCTCTGAGAAGTATATGTCGAACAGGAGGGGTCCTAGGACTGAGCCCCGGGGAACGGGAACGCCACTTGTAACCGGTTTAGAGTCAGACCTAGCTCCCGCAACTCTTACCATGTGGGTTCTGTCCGTGAGCCAGTTGGCAACCCATCTCGTGACGTAGGGGTTTATGTTGAGGCTGGTGAGCTTGTCTATAATACCTGAGTGGGGGATGGTGTCAAAGGCCTTTGCAAGGTTTAGGTAGGCTGTGTGGACCACCTTTCCCTCGTCTATAGCCATGGTAACTGTCTCAAAGAAGTCCACAAGGTTTAGGAGGCATGATCAGCCCTTAACAATGCCGAACTGGGTAGGTTCCACTATTTGGAGGTTTCCAATGTCTCTGTTAATGAGATCCATGATGATGCGCTCCATAGCTTTGCAGACCAAGCTAGTCAGGCTTATAGGGCGATAATTCCCGGGGTCCGTTGTGGCTCCACCTTTGTGAAGTAGAATAACCGTTGCTGTGCGCCACTCTGTGGGCACGTAGCCTGTGGAGAGGCTGAGTTTAAACGGTGTGTTTAGGTGAGGGATTAGTTCATCTTTGAGCTTGTGTAGGACGCAGCCTGGGACACCGTCCGGTCCCACTGATGCTGTGTTTTTGGCTTTGGATAGGGCTGTTTTGACATGAGTGTCTGTGATTTCAGGGGGTCTACATTCTTCTGGTATAGTTTTGGACCCTTTTGGGGGTGAGAGGGGGGTGAAGTTTGCACTGAACCTGTCTGGCAGAATGCTGGCTATATCGGTCGGTTCAGTGTATTTTGTGCCATTCTGCACTAACTCTGAGCAGATCTGAGAATTGCCACAGATTCTTGACATAGCTAAAGAATGCCTTGTGGTTATCTTTAGAGTCCATGGCAATTTTTCTTTCAAAGCTAGCCTTGGATGATTTTATGAGGGAACATAGTTTCTTGCTGATAATGATCAGGGATGTCTTCCCTTCTTGGGATTTTACTCTTTTCTGTACTAGCATCCTCCTTCTATTGTATAGCTTGTTTATGGCAGGAGTCCACCAGACTAGTTTCCTTTTCTTGGAGGAGTGAGTCTTGGTTTTGTTTGGGATAGCACAATCCATGCATTGTTGTAGGTGCCCGTAGAGTGCATTAGTAAAGGATTTTGCAGCTTGGACAGCGTTATCCTTTAGCATGGGGGCTTTGAAACTTCCCACCTTGGTCTTAAGTAACGTGAAGTTTGCTTTTGAAAAGTTTTTCACGGTGGTTTCTTTGACTGGGCTGAGAAATGAATGGCTTGATGCTTAAGTTGAAAGTTTGTCTAGTTTCAAGGGAAAAATTGAAGAGGAGACTTTGTGGAGCCGGGAATACTTTTACCCTAGCTAGCCGGTGCACAAAACCGGGCAAATGCGGTATTTATAGCAGGGAAATGAAATAGAGAGAAATTAGCCCAAAATGACCAATAAACTACTAATTTCTGGGCTGAAAGCACTCCTCCAGGGACAGATAGGTTGCTCAAAGCTCCCTCTCTCACAGTGAACAGAGAAACTTCCTTCTATCCAAGTAAGGTATAGACAAACACAGAAACTTGGAACACAGCCCTGAATTCAGCACTAACCTGAAAACTGGACTATACTAGCTTAGAAAGACGGGAAAACAAGTATATTTTTTGTGTTTTTTTTGTTTTTTTTCAAAAAATAAAACAGATACAATCAAAAAAACACTTTAACTGCACAGAAATGGCTATCACACTTGAGTGGGTAGCTTACAACAATTAAAAAGGTAATTTAAACACAAAAACGACTTTGTTAAAGTGCAGGCAGTAAAATAAGTACAATATGTAGCTGAAACAAGCTTTTTAAATCACAGAAACTCTAGAAAATCGACGTTTTAGGCGGAATTAGCTAAAGACAGCAAGAAAATGCAGAAAAATTATACTTAATCACTCCAAAGTCTCTCTTTTGTCTCTCTGCTGCTGTAGAACTCTGCAGGGCACCAGGTAGGAGCTTGCTCCTCATCAACCTATCCAAGTCTGCCTTAGACAAGCTTTGTGAGGGATGAAGCAGATGAGGGGGCTAGGAGTGCTTTGACCTGGAGGAAAGAGCTGGAGACTCTGTCGAAGCCCTAGGATCCACGCAAGCAGGATTTGAAGTCGGAGCTGACAAAGGTGTCAAAGATATGGCAATAACCTCCCCCAGATCTGAGGAAGCTGTAGGATCTGAATGGGGAGCAGACTTCTACGGATTTGAGGAAGTGGGATCCGCAGATTTCTTAGGCTTCTTAATCTTGAGAGAGTCCCTCGAAGAGGCAGGGAGGGTCCTCTTTTTAAAATCCTTAGCAGAGGAGAGAGAAGCCGACGAAGGAAGAAAGGCCCTAAGAATGAGACTGTTCCATCTGTCAGTTAAAGCCCGTGGATTAAAGGCAGCGCACACAGAACACTCAGCTTTTAAATGGTCGACACCCAGGCAGTACACGCACTCCTTGTGGGCATCCTGATTGGGGATTTTATGCCCACAAGAAGTGCAGCATTTAAAGCTAGGAACTGTTTTGTCAGCCACAATGACTAAGCCAGCCAAAACCAACTGACAAAAACAGGAAGAACAGAATGGTAAAGACACAACTGAAACTAAAGGAAATACAGATAAGAGTTTTTACTATAAAGCAACGAAGTATCAGTACATTTAACAATAAAATTTAACAGATTTAAAAACTGTTCAATAAACTAAGACTAAACTTTTTTTTTTAAACAGTAGCAAAGAAAATGCATTCATGCGCGCGCACACACACACACACACACACACACACACACACACACACACATACACACTAGAAGAAAGAGCGAGGTAGAAAATACAGCCAGAGGCACTTACAATTCTGAGAAAAACTATCTGAACAGTTAACTACACTTGAGAGAAGGAATCTGCGTCTGACTCTCTGGAGTGGCAAACGAGATCTGAGTTAGTTATATGGATGAAAGGCATTATGGGTATAAGGGAGGAACTTGAGAGTAAGATCCAAGACTGTGAAATGTGGCCAAGCCAGATCCGATGGTCAGATCCGCGATCCTATCATGAGGGTGAATGAAGGAGACAACATCAGATCATCAAGGTAACTTACCCCCTGGGTGCTCGGCAGGAATTCATAAATGAACAAACCAGAAGGGACTATGGATTAAAGACAAAAGCCTTAACAGAATTACCAGTGATCGGATCTATGCCAGATAGTGTGAACAGTATAGCTACAGCAAATGATCTGCCCCAAATGTAGATAGCACACCACACCAAATAAGATAAGGTGAGAAGTCACATCTTACTAGTAATAGTTCTGAACAAAGCTGAAGATTTCTAAATGTCAGTGAGCACAACTCTGGTTAAGGACTCTGGTAATGGACAGAAGATTGTTAAACAGCTCAAGACTATGCAGCAATTAAGAACTCTGACAGACAGTGCTAGGGCTCAGGATTTATCAATCCTGACATCTAGTAACTGCCTCTATGGAGTCTGACATGTTCTTTCAGTGTCTGATTGGGTTTTCTCTGGGTACTCTGGTTTTCTGTTACTTCACAAAAACTGCGCCGGATGTTTGGCTACTGGGTAGCATCTGATGCTTTCTAAAACAGCTAGTCATGGATCTCAGAATCACTTGCGTATCACTTAGGGTAAATCAATACCTTCCATGTTTTTTCATGTCTCTAACTTTTTCAGCTGTGCCATATTTATTTGTATGTTTACTGGTCCATTTTTTGCAGACATAATCCAAGCCAATGGGGTAAATGTGATACATCTGAATAGTATAAAGTTCATATATTATGATTGTCCTTGTGGCCAGAATTATTGCTGCAAAAGGCCTGAGGTTGACCACTTCTCTTACACACAAAACAAACTAATAAATAAGCCTACTACATACTTTGAAAAATGAAGTTAATCTAGGAAAACACATATATAAAGTAGATGCATAATAAAAACATTTTTGAGGATATGGAGTGAGTGAAAAATAGATATACAAATGTACATTTGCAACCCTCACCTATTACCCCATCTCTGGGAAATTGTATCATCTTTCCCTATGTCAGAGTGCTAGCAGAGTTCTATTTCTTACAGATGTGCTGAACAAGTACATGACAGGCATATTCAAGAAAGGGCAGTCATCAGTAGGAACTTGGGGAGTAAGATGTTAGATCTTGGACCACAAATCACAGGGATTCAGTTAGAAAGTTGCATTAATTACTTTCACTCAGCAAGGAGTGAAAGTAGGGAAGCAGGGAACTATTTTAAGATCACAGATGTTGAAGGGCTGCAGTGCACCAAGGGTAGAATTTGATGCTGTGGTCTTCTAAAGCAAGGATCTCAAAATAATCTATCAAGTTTTCTTAAGCATTCATCGATATCATGTTTCCAGCTTCTTTTGACTGTGCCAAATGAACTTATTAGTTTGTTAGCTGATCTTCCATGGCCTTTTTTTTTTTGCAGCCACAACCAAGACTAAAAAGACAAATGTAAAGCATACATTCAAGTTAACACCCAACATGTTCCAAAACAAAAACAGAAATAGCCAAGGACACTATTGTTTTGCCTGGATGCACACTATTCTTAGCCTTATCAACAGCTTTTTTTAACTCAGGTTTAGAAACAGCTACAGGCTTTTCCTTTGTATGTGGAAGGATTTACTTTCACAGATATCCCAAACTTATTCACAAATCCACATGGTTTCAGTTCTTTTGTTAGCAATTTCTAATCACAACTACTTTGTCCTTTATGGACAATATGGCAGTAAATCCTGTATTTTCAAAAGTTACTTGTGGGAAATTTGACAGCAACATTTTCTTCAACTAATATAGAAGTGTCCAGCAGACCAATATTTTCTCCTTCCCAAGTGAATAGATACTATGAGCAAAGATATCAAAATTTGATGTTCAATAAAATGTTTTAACAACACGAAAACGTCATCAGAGGTTGTCCTAGAGCCCCCCACACTGCCCAACTCTTCTGTGCTAACCCTGACCCTAACCACAACCCTACACAACAGAGTGCAAAAAGCCTTTTCCCTAAGAGTACCACTACAGACAAAAGGACACAGAGCATACAGGACCCAAAACAGGTACCACACTAAATCTATCCCCCTGCATAATGCTCAAACACTCACACATTCATTTTCCTGCACACTCCTACCTATATACACTATATAAACTTTTAATTTATCCATATTAGATTCCCACAAGTGTGCATTCAGTCATTTTGTTCATTCCACATTTTTTGCACTCACACAAATCTGTTTTTGCTTTGAGTATCTCATATTTTAAATTGTAACCACATAATTATGTCTCACTCTACATTTCTGTATATATATGTTAGCACGTGTGTGCACGTGCATATACACAAACCTTTCAATATTTTGAGGATTTCATATTTTGAACTTTTACCATATATGTGTGTGCACATATGGGTTCTGTGCATTCTGTCGCACATTCAGTTGCACAACAAAATGAACTGCAAGGCTGTTTGTTCAAACATTCAGTATTTCAAAGATTAATTTGGATGGATAGATGCTTTATTGTAGCAATTAAGTGTGTTGTGCGTCTGTGCATGTGTGTGCATGAATGCCTGGTGTTAGGGTTAAAGTAAGGGGATAGATTTAATGGTGTATGTATGTATGTATATATATATATATATGTATGTGTTGGTGAGTGGGTGGGCAAGTGTGAGTGAGAGAGACCGAGAGAATGTGTGTGTGTGCGTGTGTGTGTGTAAACCTTTCTAGATTCTGAGCATTCTGAATTTTGAACTGTAACCATACACGTGTGTGTATGGGTTCCGTTTATTCTGCCGTACATTCATTTTCATAGCAGAATGAACTGCAGGGTTGTTTGAACATTCAGTGCATCAAATGTCCACTTTGTTGGATGTATGCTTTATCATAAGAGGTATAAGTGGGTTTTGTGTTTGTCTGGGCACACGTGTGTGCATGAATGTCTGTGTGTTAGGGTTAAAGTAGGAGTTAGGGAAGAAGACAGATTTAAGAGTATATATGTAGCCATGCATGTGCTGGTGCATGTGCATATGTCTGAGCCTATCTTGTTTGCCGGTTGTGTTATCGGAAGTTTTATTATTTATTATTATTATTTTTTAAGAGGTAAAGTGCATGTCTTCCTCCTGTGTAGAGGCCACTCGTACCTCTCACCTGTACTGTAGATAGGTCTCCTTCCCACTACACAAAATAGCCAACAAAATAGGGTGTGCTATGTTCTTATCTTACTTCCACATGAAGCCTGAGCAGTGAAAAAAGAAAATATTATCCATTATACTCCCTTGAGTCAACAAGTGCCATGTACTCTGCTCAAGCATCTGCAGAATGATACTCCCTTTAAACATTCCTATGTCCTTCCTCCATCCTGTACATCCTTTTATATTATAGGTACTGGGGTGTCTTAATATCCCTATCTACAATTTACTCATAACCCATATTTCTGTTTACACACTTTGCTTTGCTTTAATTTGTTCATTAATACTTGTGCTACTATAAATTATGAAAATCAGGACATAGAAGAATGAAAAAGGCAACAATTCACTTTTATGATACATTTAACAGAAAAGAAAATTTTAAACAAGAAGCATATCCACAACTGGGACTTATCATATTTCATTTATATAATCAATAATGTCTATCCTTCTCACTCAGCTGAGAAAAATCGGTACTTACGTATTATCACAACCAGATTTTCGCGATTGCGAATTTAGAATACTTCTGTACAAACGAGGCCACAAACCACTGTAAGGTGGTATTTAGGGTCTGGTTTTTATTTGTTGTGGACTAGCTTTGCATTACAGGGTCTGTGAAGGGGAAGACAAACATTTGAGGAAACCCACTTCCTGTTTTCAGAGTGCCTTACACACGCACCAATGCCTGCTGCTGTTCTGACGAACGGATTTTTTTGACTGCGGAAGGAAGCCTTCAGAGAAGGCAAAGGCAGACCCTGTAATGACGGTTTTGGTCACTTTTTTTTTGGGGGGGGGGTACTATTTGTAAAGACATCTTCAGGTCAAATTTAAAAAAAAAAAAAAACTGCTAACAGCCACAAAGTACAGGAAGAAGCGCATTGTCCGGCAATAAGATGTTTTGGGATGAGTTCTTACTACGTGTGTAATCATGAAAGTGATTTTGAGTTTATCTGTATTTGTAAAGTTTGGCCATGGGGACACTTTGTTAGCACCTTAACTGAAATTATTGACTGGAGTTTGTGTATCTCAGCACTTTACCTAACCTAAGAAAAGCAGCAATCCTTGCCCTTGACATATTTACAATCTCCTATTGTCGTAGGGTGTATTTGGTGACTCGCTTTTCCAGTAGCTCACATCGTCTTGACAAATGCAGGCACTGCAAAGCAGAGCACCACTGTGTAGTTTCAGGAGCAAAGAGGTACAAACTCGCACCCTTTCTCCTCTTCGTGGCTCATCCCCACATTGACAGAGTAATGTTTTCTTCTTCACAGTCCCCTTTATAGATTAAGCAACCTGTTTCTGCACACACATACCAAATTATGGCAGTGCGGAAATCTGGTTGCGATAATACGTTAAGTACTGAAAAATCATACTGATAACATATTCAGGGAAATGCACAGTGCAAAATCATGTTGATAACATATTCAGAGAAAGGCACAGTGCAAAATCATGTTGACAACATAGTCAGAGAAAGGCACAGTGCAAAATCATGTTGATAACATATGCAGATAACAGATCAGTGCAAACAATCTAGCTCCGTTATGACATGCTATAAACATCTGTGCCTTCACTTTCGACTCTTATTCTAATAATTCAAATTTAATAGTCCTTTAATTCCGGTTCATGCTGCAGTTCTCAGTCTATCTAACCATATTGTACCTGGTGTCACTGCTGCAAATAAGCAATATCCTCCAATATATTAGACTTTTTCTTACCACTTATTTTCCACTTCAGTGGCTGTATCAATGTCCCTCAGTTATGCCATATCCTTCAACCTCACAGGTAGATGCTTTATTTTTACAACTGTCTCATCAGACTTAAACACCATCAATTTCCCATTCTAAAATACATTTAATATTGCAGAGAATGACAGCTTATATTAACAATCCCTCCTTTGCTCTCTAAGGAAACCTCAGCTGTTTTGTGCTCGGCAGGCAAAACCATGATCACAAAAAACAACAGCATTCAAAGTGAAAAAAAAAGAAGTGATGAAATACTTTATTTTTACTTTCAGGGTCAAGCCCCCACAACCCAACTAAGTATATATACCAGCTCCATGTTGACTGCATCTAGGGGTGATGAGAAATCCCTGGGATATCACAACCTCAGACTCCCAGAATAAAACTTGGTAGTTAGCCAGATACTAGTCATAGCTCAAATAAGTTCTGAACATTAGTGTGCTGATGACAAAGCAATCAGCAAAGTACAGTTGTGTACACTTACCATAAATGTAGATGTTCGAGTGTATTCACTGTTGCAGTCATTACATTTGGGTAATCCTGCTGGCGGGTTGCCCTCAGTCGGCCTGAATTCCAAAGTCCCGGGTCCTGCATTAGCTGCTGTCGCCCCTTCCCTGACGTCAGGTTGTCAGGGATATAAAGGAAGCACCAGACGCCATTTTCTTCAGTTTTTCTTGCCCCAGATGTCAGGTGCCTCCTAAAAGGGTAGCCAAAATTTAAATATATATAAAAATACATGCACCAATATAAACTTTACCTTCATCTACAAGCAAATACACCTCACAGGTTGTATAGATCAGAGAAGGAAAGATAAGTTCCAGCAGAAGAAAGGGGGATGGCGAGTGGGTAACCTGAACTGCAACAGTGAATACACTCGAACATCTACATTTATGGTAAGTGTACACAAAGTACAGTTGTGTACACCTACCATAAATGTAGATGTTCGAGTGTCTTCACTGTTGCAGTCATAACTGTAGGGTGCTCCTGCCGGCAGGCAGCCCGAGGTCGGCCAGAATCCCAAAGTCTGGGTCCGGCGTCGGCTGTATAGGCTAGTACCCTGACGTCAGTACGCTTTGGTACATAGCCCTCAGCCGACGCCATCTTCTCCAGCCTTTCTTGCCCTAGATGTCAGAAGTCCCCAACAAACCAAAAATGAATCCAACAAGGAAACACAAATACACCACAAAAAAGGAAAAGAGGGGATAGGAGGGAGGGAAACCCCGACTGCAACAGTGAAGACACTCGAACATCTACATTTATGGTAGGTGTACACAACTGTACTATGTTTTTCGTGTTTCACTGTTGCAGTCATAACTGTAGGGTGGAATCCCAAAGCAGTGTAAAAGGGGAGGAGGCTTTAGATAGAAGAAGGGGAGGCAAGAATACCCTGCAAGACAGCAGAGGCAAAGCCTGCCCTGGACTTAGAAAACAAGGGAGATTGTAGTGCTTGGAAAAGTATGCACAGAACTCCAAGTGGCAGCTTCCAAGATATCCTTGGTAGGGACTCCTCTGAGGAAAGCTGTAGAAGTGGCAGCTGCTCTAGTAGAGTGACTTCTAATGGTACCTGGAAACTGTTTCCCATGATGAGTGTAACAAAATCTGATTCCATAAGCAATCCATTTGGAAATAGTTTGTTTAGAAATAGGTTTTCCAAGAGAACTGGAGGCAAAGGAAACAAACAATTGGTTAGACTTTCTGAAATCTTTAGTCTTGTCCAGGTAAAATCGTAACTGTCTGTGCACATCTAATGAATGCAAAATCCTTTCCCCTTTGTTTTGAGGATTTGGAAAGAAAGTAGGAAGGTGAATTGTCTGGTTTAAAGCCACTTTCGAAATCACTTTAGGCATGAAAGTAGGATTGGTCCTCAAGGATACTCTGTCCTGATGGAAAATAAGGTATGGTTCCACAGCCATGAGAGCTTGCAACTCTGAGACCCTTCTGGCAGAGGTCAATGCTAACAAAAGAACAGTCTTCCAGGATAGAAACTTAATATCTGAAGATGCAGCAGGCTCAAAAGGGGGCAAAGTAAGTTTTTCTAAAACATAGTTAAGATCCCAGGCAGGGACAGGAGGGGTCCTTGGAGGCCGCAAATTTTTAGCCCCTCTCAAGAACTGCTTCACCAAAGGATGAGAAAAACAGGAGGATCAGAACTGAAATGCTTAGAGATAGCAGAAGCATGAATCTTAATGGAAGAAAAGGAAAGTCCTTTAGATAAAAGTTCCGAAAGGTAAAGCAAAATAGAAGAGAGATCAGGTACCTGAGGATCAGAACCTCGGTCCTGCATCCAAATAGAAAACCTCTTCCATTTAGAGGCATAGGATTTCCTAGTGCTAGGCCGTCTAGCTTCCAAAAGAACATCCAAAACTTGTTTGGGAAGACTAGAAGGAATCAAATTCCTTTGAAGAGCCAAGCTGCTAGGCAAAGGGTCTTGAGATTGGAATGTAGTAACTGACCCTGATGCTGGGACAGAAGCGAAGGTTTCAGTGGGAGAATCCAAGGAGGTCCCAAGAACAGGAGCTTTAAAGTTGGATACCAAAACTGTCGAGGCCAATTTGGAGCAATCAAGATGAGGAACTTGGGCTTGTCCTGTTTTATTTTCAGTAATACCCGAGGTAGAAGAGGAAGAGGAGGGAAGGCATAAGCTGAAAGGCTCCTCCAGCTGAAGGACAGGGCATCCACTCTCCAAGCTGCTTTGTGGAAGGACCTGGTGCAAAAACAAGGCAGTTGATGACTGAGATGGGATGCAAACAGATCTATCTGGGGACATCCCCAATATGCAGTAATCCTGTTGAACAAGTTGGTGTCTAGCATCCATTCGTGAGGATCTGAAATGTTTCTGCTCAGGCTGTCTGCTAAGAGATTCTGTTTCCCTGGAATGAATTGAGCCTGGAGATGTAGGTTCAAATTTAGAGCTGTGTCCCATAAACCCATAGCTAGTCTGCAAAGGGGGTATGAATGAGAAACCCCCTGCTTGTTGATGTACCACATGACCGTGGTGTTGTCTGTGCGAATTAGCAGAGGGCCTGGTTGTAGAAGATTCTTGAAGGCTAAAAGGGCGTTTTGAACTGCCAACATTTCCTTCAGATTGATGTGCCAGTGAAGATGGTCCTTTGTCCAGGTTCCCTGCTGGCAATTGTCTAGAAAGTGTGCTCCCCAAGCATAATCCGAGGCGTCCGTGGTTAGGATTTGAGTAGGTTGAGGAAGACGAAAAGGTTTTCCTTCGTTTAAAGTGCATGCCCTGGACCACCAGAGGAACTCCTTCTGAAGGCAGGGGATCAGAGGAATCAGAATATCCAGATCGTGGTAATGCTGTGACCATACACTTTTCAGATACCATTGAAGCTTTCTCATGTGAAGCCTTGCGTTTGGAATCAACAGAATGCAGGAAGCCATGTAGACCAGAGCCTGCAGGAATTTCCTTGCAGTGAGCTGAGATAGAGTTGCCAAGGTGTTGAAAGTAGAAGCCAGCTGAATTTGTTTTTCTGGAGTGAGGAAGGCCCTTTGTAAGGTTGTATTTAAGAGGGCTCCCAAGAATACCATTTCTTGAGAAGGGATCAAATGTGACTTTTTTATGTTCACTGAGAATCCCAGAAGGAGAAGAAGACGTTGAACAAAGTCCAGATGTTGAAGCAGAAGATCTTTGCTGTCTGCCTGAATAAGGCAGTCGTCCAAATAGGGGTAAATCTGGATCCCCTGAAGTCTGCAGTAAGCCACTACTGGTGCCAGGCACTTGGCGAAGACTCTGGGCGCAGTAGATAAACCAAAGGGCAGAACAGAGAATTGAAAGTGCCTCGAACCTGCCTTGAACCTGAGGTCCTGGGTAATATGAGTCCAATTTCTGTAAAAAAGAGACAGTTTTCCTCCGAGAGGGGCGTCCAGGTGAAGGGGTCCTGAAGCCCAACCGAGAGAGTCATTGAGTTTGCTTTCTTTGAGATTGGGATCTGTCTTCTCCCCTTCTAGGTGAAGAAGCAGTCCATTGTCTAGATCTGTAAGAGGCCTGGCCTTGACCACGACCTCTGGAGCGCCTATATCTTCCCCTTTGAGGCCTGTCAGACGTGGGAAAGGACCAATTTTTAGAGGGCCAATTCCTGGAAAATCTAGGAGGCTGAACTTGCAAGAAATCTTTTACAGTCTGCATAGATTTTGCCTTTTCCTCCATCTTTTTAATAACTTCCTCAGCCTTAGATCCAAAAAGAACATCTTGTTGAACAGGGGCATCTAATAACTTAGCCTTAACCTGTTCAGGCAAACTTTGTTCACGAAGCCAGGCTTGTCTCCTAATAACAGTACCAGAGGCAGCAGCCCTGCAAGAAGCATCCAAAGCATCAAAACCACAATGTAAGCTATGCTTGTTAACCTGTTCAGTAGCATGCAAAACATCCTGAAGTTCCTTATCCTCTGCACAAGCAGGAAGGGAAGCAAGCTTTTGCTTTAAAACAGACAAAAGAAATTGCTGATATTTAAACATATGAAACTGGCAATTTAAAGCCCTTACAGACAGGGTAGCAGAAGTATATACCTTTTTCCCCACCTGTCTAAAGCACGAGAATCCTTCTCAGAGGGAATAGGATTTTTAGAAGTAGCAACCTTAGCAGCCTTAGAGCCCTGAGAAATAGTTTCAGGATCCGCAGAAGGGTTTTTAAATAAAAATAAATGAGAGTCAGGAACCCTATAAAATCTATCAGGCTTAGAAGGAGCAGGAGGCATGGAATCAGGATTCAAATTAGCCTCAGAAAAAGCATCATCTACAATGTCCAAAACAGGAGGGATAGCCAAAGGCCTATGCTGAGGAAGAAGAAGAAATTCTCTAAGCCTCTTCTTGGAAGCAGAATATTCCTGTCCTTCCCAATGAAAATGTTCCCTCATCTCATGCAGGGTTTCCCCAAAAGAAAAATCCTCAGGCGGAGAGGCCGAGGGTAAAGAGTCCTCAGCATCCGAATCCTCATAAGGGGGAAAAGAATAGTCCTGATCTGAGGAAGAAACAGAAGATACAGAAGCCTGGTCAGAGGAATCCAGAGTAACATCCTGTCGAGGCCTTTTCTCAGGAGGGGGGTGAGAACCCCTAATCATTGTAAGCAAATCTTCAGCCATCCTCAATAATTGCTTTTGTGTCTTGGGAGTGGATTCAGAAGCAGCTTGAGCTGGAACTTTAGACTTAACAGGAGTCTTTGTCTTTGCCTTTGAAATAGTAATGTGAGTAGGCCTGCAAACCCCCTCAGAAGCCGGTACCTGCACAGCGGTTCCGGACCCATCTGAAGGAGCGACGTCCGAAGGTCCTGCAGCAGTTAAAATAGTGGGCCTTGATGGCTCCCCATGGGAGTCCGTATCGGCCATCGGTTCAGAAGTGGCGGACGACAGGGGCTGCAAAAGCGCCTCACTGACGACAGCCGAACCGGACGCTGGCTCCAGCTGCAACGAGTCCTGTTTGGACCTCAGCGGCCTGTCTTTGTCTTTGCGCTTCTTTTGGACTCCGGTAGTGTCCGACGACATTCTATAATTGAAGCGTCTGCCAAAATAATTTAAAGCCCAATCGTACCTGCGCTTGATAGTACGAGAATTGAACCTGGCACAGAACCGACAACAAGAAACGTCGTGGTCAGGGCCTAAGCAAGGTAGACAGTAAGAGTGGAAATCTTTATGAGGTATTTGTTTCCCACACGCTATACAATTATTAACTTTTTCTGACATCGGAGGAACAAGAAAAAGATTCCCCAACGGGGTACTTAGCTTTGAGAATAGAAGTAAGAACTTCGGACCGACAACAACCAAATACGCTGTTCGATAATCGCCAACCAACAACTTGCGAGCTGCTTTCCACTGCATGGCAAGAAAGACTGGAGAAGATGGCGTCGGCTGAGGGCTATGTACCAAAGCGTACTGACGTCAGGGTACTAGCCTATACAGCCGATGCCGGACCCAGACTTTGGGATTCTGGCCGACCTCGGGCTGCCTGCCGGCAGGAGCACCCTACAGTTATGACTGCAACAGTGAAACACGAAGAACATCTGTACTATCTTCTTCATGTTTCACTGTTGCGGTCATTACATTTGGGTAGAGTCCCAAAGCTATGATTGGGAGGCTGGAGCTAAACAGCATTAGGAGCAGCTATGAGGCCCTGCAGAACTGCAGTGGCAAAGCCTGCCCTGGATTTAGAGTAGAGTGGCAGATGATAGTGCTTTGTAAAGGTGTGCACTGAACTCCAAGTAGCAGCCTCTAAAATGTCCTTGGTTGGTACTCCCCTGAGAAAGGCTGCTGAAGTGGCTGCAGCTCTGGTTGAATGTGGCCTAATGCCCTTAGGCACTGGCTTGTCATGGTGAAAATAGCAGAAATGAATGTAGTGGCCTATCCACTTTGAAATAGTCTGCTTTGAGATAGCCTTTCCTTGTGATCCTGCATCATATGCCACTAGTAACTGCTCTGTCTTCCTGAAAACTTTGGTTCTGTCCAAGTAAAATCTAAGCTGTCTGTGTGCGTCCAAAGAATGCAGAATTCTCTCCCCCTTGTTCTGTGGATTTTGGATACAAAGCTGGCAGATGAATAGTTTGGTTAAGAGCCACACTGGACACTACCTTAGGCATAAATGTTGGGTTCGTCCCCAGAGAAACCCTGTCTGGATAAAAAATGATAAAAGGTTCCACAGTCATGAGTGCCTGTAGCTCTGAAACTCGTCTTGCAGAAGTTATTGCTAGGAGCAGAGCTGTTTTCCAAGATAAAAACTTTATATCAGCAGTAGCAGCTGGCTCAAAAGGAGGCAGGGTGAGTTTTTTCCAAGACATAGCTGAGGTCCCATGCAGGTATTGGTGATCTCCTTGGAGGCCTTAAATTTTTGGCTCCTCTGAGGTACTGCTTTAATAAAGGGTGAGAAAGGATTGGTGGCTCTGTATTGTAATGAGCCAAAATGGCAGAGGCATGAATTTTAATTGATTAAAAAGATAGGCCTTTGTCCAGCATCTCAGTTAAGTATTGCAAAATCTGAGGAATATTTGGTGCAGCTGTATCAGTTCCTTGTGCCTGGTTCCAAGCACAGAATCTCTTCCATTTTCCAGCATAAGATTTTCTAGTACTAGGCCTTCTGGCTTCCAAAATGACATCCATCACAGCTTTACTGAGAGGTGTGTTTTGTATGAATACATTATCCGCCATGCTGCCAGGTTTATAGTCCTGAGTTGGCTGTGCAGGATCTGATTGTTTTGCTGGGACAGTAGATGAGGTATTTGAGGTAAGGTCCAAGCTGGGCATTGCGACAAGTTCCTTAGGATTGGATACCAGTACTGGCGGGGCCAGTCTGGGGCAGACCTTTAGAAGTACCTTGGGAAGGAGAGGCAGTGGGGGAAAGGCATATGCTGATAGGTTTTTCCATCTGAAAGGCATTCACTTTCCATGCTTGTCTGTGATAAGTCCTTGTGCAGAATCTTTTTAGTTGGTAGTTGTGAGGGGAGGCAAATAGATCTATGTCCGGGCATCCTCATTTCCTTGTTATCATGCTGAAGACTTGTGGATCCAGCTGCCACTCGTGGGGATCCATGAGGTTTCTGCTTAGTTCGTCTGCCAGAGCATTTTCCTTTCCTGGCAGAAATTGTGCCTGCAGATGTACTTGGTAAGTCAATGCTGTGTCTCACAAAGTCATGGCTAGTCTGCAAAGGGGGTAAGAATGTGTGCTCCCCTGCTTGTTTATATACCACATGACTGTGGTGTTGTCTGTCTTTATCAGTAGTTGTCCCAGATGAAGTAGGTCCTTGAAGGCTGTCAGGGCATTTTGAACAGCTAGCATCTCTTTTTGGTTGATATGTAGATACATTTGGTTTGAGGACCATGTGCCCTGAATGCATCTTCCTGCCATGTGGGCCCCCCAGGCATAATCTGATGCATCCGTTGTTAGTGTCTGCCTGGCTGGGGGTAATGTGAATGGCTGTCCCTTGTTCTGGTGACAAGCCTTCGCCTACCATCGAAACTCCTGTTGCAGGCAGGGAATGAGAGTAATCATTGTTTCCAGGCTGTGGCAATGTTGAGTCCAAACACTTTTTAGGTACCATTGAAGTTTCCTCATATGCAGTCTTGCATATGGAATTAGTAGGATGCAGGATGCCATGAAACCCAAAGCCTACAGAATTTTTCTTGCAGATAACTGGGCCTTTGTTGCCAACATTTTGAAATAGGTAGTCAGTTGCCTTTGTTTGTCTGGCATAAGATAAGCCATCTGGGCAGTTGTATTTAAGCTTGCACCCAGGAATATCATCTCTCGAGAGGGTACTAGTTTTGATTTCTTTTCGTTGACTGTGTACCCTAGGCATGTTAGAAGTCTTTTCACAAACGCCAGATGCTGCAGAAGAATGTCCTTGTTCTCTGCTTGAATTAGACAGTCGTCCAAGTAAGGATATATTTGTATTCCTCTTTGTCTGCAGAATGCAATTACTGGTGCCAGGCACTTTGTAAAGACCCTGGGCGCAGTAGATAAGCCAAAGGGCAGTGCAGAGAATTGGTAATGCATTGAGCCAGCCTTGAATCTGAGATATCTTCTGCATGATTGTCTGATTGGGACACGCAGGTATGCCTCTTTTAGGTCTAAAGTCACAAGCCAAGCGTTCTTGCCCAGCATGGGCAGAAGCTGCTGAAAGGTCAACATTTTGAATTTTGGTATATCCAGGAATGTGTTCAGAATAGATAGGTCCAGTATTGGTCTCCAGGCCTTGCCCTTTCTGGGTACCAGGAACAGTCTTGAGTAAAATCCTTGTCCCTGCTCTTGCTCTGGTACTTGTTGAATGGCCCCCATGTCCATGAGGGATGAGACTTGTTTTTGTGCCTCTGCCCATTGATTTTTTGGCAGATCTGGCCAGCCGTTTGCCTTTGGTAGGGTATGGAAATGGAACTTGTAGCCTTGTGACACTATATTTAGAACCCACTTGTCCTGGGTTATAATATGCCAATTTTGAGAAAAAAGTGCTAATTTTCCCCCTAAGGGTGCTGCCAAGAGATAAGTGCTTGGTGCAGGCAGGGGGAAGTCATTGGGACTGTTTCCTGTATGGTTGTGATTTGTCTTCTCCAACTTTGGAGGTAGAAGCACCCCATTGCTTTGACCTGTAAGAACCTTGAACCTGGGATCTGCCTCTAGGGCGTCTGGATCTGCCCCTTTGAGGTCTGTCTGACACAGGAAAGGACCAGTTTTTTGTAAGCCAGTGTCTACTAAACCTAGGCGGCTGTACTTGTAAAAAATCTTTGACAGTTTGCATAGATTTAGCTTTGTCCTCCATTTTCTTTAACACCTCTTCTGCCTTAACACCAAACAAAGCATCATGCTGTAAAGGTGCATCTAATAATTTAACTTTGGCATGATCAGGCAGATTTTGTTCCTTTAACCAAGCATGCCTCCTAATTACAGAACCTGTAACTGCGGCCCTGCAGGAGGCCTCCAAAGAATCAAAACCACATTGCAAAGTATGCTTTCCAACTTGTTCAGCTGCATGCAATAAATCCTGCATTTCCTTGTTTTCTGCACATTCAGAGTTTAACAACATTTTCTGTTTAAGCAATGCCATGACATGTTGCTGATATTTGAGCATATGAAACTGACAGTTTAAGGCCCTTATAGCCAAGGTAGCAGATGTGTAAACCTTTTTTCCCCATCTATCCGGTGCCCTAGAATCTCTGTCAGAGGGGGTGGGGTTTTTTGCAGCGGAAGCCTCAACTCCTTTGGGACCCTGTGAAATAGTTTCTGGGTCTGCAGCAGGGTTTTTAAAAAGGAATTTATGAGAGTCAGGAACCCTGTAATATCTGTCAGGCTTAACAGGAGGTGGAGGTAAGGAGTCAGGGGTAAGACTAGACTCCGAAAACACATTATCTACAATGTCTAACACAGGTGGAATGGCTAGAGGCCTGTGTTTAAGTAGTAAAGGGAAATCCCTGAGCCTCTTTTTAGATTCTGAAAAATCTTGGCTCTCCCAGTGGAAATGCTCCCTCATGGTATGCAAGGTTTCCCCAAAAGAATAGTCCTCTGGAGGAGAAGCTGAAGGTATAGATTCTTCAGCATCAGAATCTTCATAGGGGGAAGAGAATATTCCTGATCAGAAGAGGAATCAAAAGAAATAGAAACCTGATCTGAAGATTCAAAGTCAGTCTCTTGCCTAGGCCTCTTATCAGGAGGGGGATGAGAACCCCTGATCAAGGTAATCAAGTCTTCGGCCATTTTGAGCATCTGTTTTTTGGGCATAGAGGCCTGTCCACGTGGTACTTGAGTTTGTTTCTTTGCTTTAGAAGGTGCTTTAGTCTTTGCCTTTGAAGCTGAAGTTGGTTTAATGTAAAGATGTTTTGGTCTGAATACACCCCTCAGACGCCGGTGCCTGCTCAGCGGCTCCGGACCCATCTGAGGGAATAGTATCCGAGGCTCCAATACCTTGAGTTTCCAGTGGCATGGCCGACTCCACGTGGGAGTCGGTAGCGGCCTGCGACTCTAAAGTAGCGGGCATCAGGGACTGCGAAAGCGCCTCACTGAGAACCGGCAAACCGGTGACTGGCTTAGGAGAAGCTTCGTCGTCGGTTTTAGGCCTTGGTTGTTTATCTCTCTCCTTTTCTTTGCGTTTTTTGTGAACTCCGGTAGTCGGATGGCTATCCAACGACATTTCTGGATAATTAAACCGGTGTCCAAAATAGTTTAAAGCAAAATCATACCGACGCTTAATAGTGTGTTGGTTAAATCTAGAACAAAACCGACAACCAGAAACGCTGTGATCAGGGCCTAGGCAAGGAATACAGTAAGAATGAAAATCCTTATGAGGTATTTGCTTTCCACAAGAAATACAATTATTTACTTTTTCTGACATCGGTCTGGAGCAGGAAAAAAGTTTCCCAACGGGGTACTTAGCTTTATTGAAGACTTCAGATCTGAAATTCGAACACGAAAATCTCAGGAGTCGGCCGACTGGCACTTGTGAACTGCTTCTGCTTCGGGCACCGCACGGCAAGAAAGACTGAAGAAAATGGCATCGGCTGCTTCCTTTATACCCCTGACGACCTGACATCAGGGAAGGGGTGACAGCAGCCGATGCAGGACCCGGGACTTTGGAATTCAGGCCAACTGAGGGCAACCTGCCAGCAGGATTACCCAAATGTAATGACTGCAACAGTGAAACACGAAAAACATCCTCATTTTATCCACAAAACTAAACTGGCTCTGTGAAGGCATCTCAGAATAATCTTGCTCTGTGAACCCAGTTCTCCCTGCCACTGCCAATTTTTTATTTGGTTGCCATAGTTTTTGCAACTGCTCTCTAAAAACAAGTAAAAATGTTAATGAATATTGGTCTCGGCTTTCTACATACAAGGTATCATTGGCAAAATATCTACTTTTTGCCATTTTCTCTCTCACATAGCTTAACAAATCTCTTTCCATTCTCCATCCAACTGTTTTATCTTCCAACCCTGTTAGCTGGGTCTCAGTTTGATTAAGCCTCTGAACTGTTCAATAGCCTTTTCTTGAATCTAAACCATTTGCTGTTTAATAGGCTTCATCATCTCCTGTTTGCCTTGCAGGTTTTCATCATCATCAACAGAAAAATCTTAAAGACTTTTCAATAAATATTTAACACTTGCATCAAATTCCATAATTTGGCTTATATGCATCCAAACTCTGGATCACCACACTAACATTCAGTAGCACCACCATTTTAGTTAATTAATGCAGATCATCATGGTTTGACCTGACATGCAGAAAACATATACAGAAAACATCAAGCTACAATACAGACACTCGAGCCTGAGTACAGAAGACAAGTCAAATAAAGACCGTTTCAGTTTACATTACTCAGGATAATCAGAACAACATGCAGAAACTTTGGATATATTTCATTTCTACAGACTGTTATTGTTTATCAGCATTGTTAATGAAGACAGTATATGGATATTGTGAACATCTACTAAAGGCTTATTAAAGGAACTACAGTGTTTGGAGAATTCATTCTAAAAAGTACACAAGACTTGGCCCATAAAGGAGAGACTGGCACCTGTTCAGTACAAGTTTGGGTAATTAACAGATAAAGAATTCCGTTTCAGTTTCATTTCAGTTGCTTCCAGTTAATTACAGTATACTACAGTCTCTTATCAATTCTTTCATATGTGATCCTCAGACCTTCTCAAGTTAGCGGATATCCAACATGTACAACAGCACCTTACAGCAATTCTCAACAAAGGCAAGACTGCTTGATCTTAATGAACTCAAAAGTTTTACAAAGGTAACATCATTACTGACATCCAAAGTTGAACTTATCAGTCACAATTTCTTGGATGAAAGGAGCACTCCACTCTTCTGGATTTCATTACACAGCCATTTGGACATGGAGACGTGAGTAAGGGTAAATCACTCATCCAGCACAATCTCGTTTAACAAAGAATGACATGAGCAAGCAAAAATCAGCTGTGGGATATGGGATCAGTAAATTTTATCCAGAATCCACATATCTTGAATCATCATCTATGAGAATGTAGTGAAACTGGACAGCCATGTTTTCTTCTCACAGGGAATTCTGATTCAGGGATGATATAATCAAGACTGCTAAGAAACTAATGCCCAAACATCAACCTGATAAACACAGATAGTCTCTGTCTTCCCTTCTCCTCTGCAGGACCTTAATGATCTGTTTAGGCAGGTCACTGAAAAAGACACTGTCCCCAATCTTGTAACCAAAATTTTCTCCTTCAGCTCTGCTTAGTAGAAAGAAAGGCACAGCAAGTGACTACAAATCAGATTCAGGTAAATGTAGCCATGGTCACATCAGCTGCATCAAAAGTATATCTTCACACAGGGAAAATGACCTTGGATGCAATATTAAGGAGGATGTGCATGACAAAGCATTCAGAAAACAAGGCATGAAAATGACTTAAGAACCTCATTCACTACTGTGGTGTGGAAATGCCTCATATAACAAAGACAGTTTAAGGCCTGTAAACCTAGTGTAGCATAGGAGTAGACTCCTTTATCAAAACATTCCATGGCTCCTTATCTGGGGATCAAAGGCTAAGTGTTATGGTCTCTGTGGCTTATTCTGGGCAAACTATATACACATCTACATATATTATGTCAACCCTGGTATACTTTGCCAGCAAACCAGATGGGCAACAGAGATGGCCTGCTTTTCTGTCTACTGCAGGCCCAAAATCAGAGTGCGTTCAAGTTGCAAAAACATCCCCCATGAAAAGAAATTCCCAGAAAGGAATCACTAAATATTAATTTTCAGACTGTCCACACGACACTAAGGCACTTCCTGCATGACAGCAAGGGCAAGCTGAGCTCTCAAAGTGGACGTCCTCTGAACCTCCTCAATGAAAGGAACCTCAAGGGGAATATGGCAAAAGATGGAGATATTCTTTCTCCTTTTTACTCATGAAGTGAAGGGTTGGATTCCCTTGTCTCAACCAAGAAGAGTTATGAGGAAGATAGGCAGAAATGCTTTTCTAGGTTTAGCAGAAGACCAACATTCATCATTAGTAGTAGGCACAAAAGTTGACAGGTGCATTGGCACAACATAGGGCAGGCTTGATACTGGTAGTGGTGGTGGTACGAGTCTATGTTGCAAATGACAAACTAGCGAATGGAGGGAGGCATGGATCCTAACCCTTGTACTTATGACTGTATCTTATGAAGGATGCTTTCTCACCATGATTTAAGCCCTCAAAATCTAAAACAGTCTCAGACAATTATGGGTACATAAACGGTTAAAAAGAGAAGCAGCTTGAAGGGGCTCAGAAGTCAAAGCAGTGTGACTAGTCAGGTGCAGGAGTCATGATGGAACATTCCAATAAACCCAGCTCCAGTTTTGCATTAAGCAATTATGGCCCAACCGGAGATTCTTGCTAGACTAGAAACAAAACTGAATGGTGTGTGCTGGGACAGAAAATAATGAAGAAACATGCCTTGATCTCAACTTTTGTTTATTTCAGAGGCAATATACTACTCTCTCAATATTTCACTACGCAATAGGGTAGAAATAAGAGTAACTGGAGGCCACCACGATTGTGATACATTTAGAAGTGTAGCCACTCCTAGTGCTTTTAGAAACCCGCAACCTGGACTTGACCTATTCATCAATATTGATGACTGAGTAGCAGAAACACATTATATATTACTGATTTCCTAAAGTGAGTTGATATTCCTTCTGGGCTATAGAATTCATTGCAGACAAGGCTGTGTAAAGGCAAAAGGCCTTGAACGTGTTATACATCCTGCACGTTGTAGCATGGCTGATGTGTTGTCTGCACTTGCAAGGAGTCACACTATGTGGCTGCCTTAAAACTGCTTAAACAATGTCTATTATAACCTAAGAAGCAAGATTCAATGACCTGATAATTAAATCAGGCCTATGTTTTTAAGCAAGAATATAGACAGGCATATTCAATAACCATAGATGACTAAATTTTCTTTAGAGTATATCTCTGAAATTAAAATAGCATGTAAAGAACTATACAAACTAATGTGTACAGCACACCTCTGAATATAATATGCTTAAAGACATAAATACTCTTAAAAGTCAACTGTTTTTAATGACTGTGGTGTCAAAAGCTAAAATGAAGTATACATTTTAAAAGTACAGAAGGTGGCTTTTGGGAAACTGAATACAGTTTTAAAATGTGAGTTGGAGGCAAGAAAGTAATATTTGAATACAAATTAATTAATGTGGCTATACCCCCTCAAAGGTATGCTTTAGCAACAAACAAGAATGGTGCTAATGGCTGTAAAGAATGTGCAACCAATGAAATGCATGCCTGAAAACCTGCAAACAGTTGCATGAATTCTGCATGGGTCAAAAGGGGTTGGTGTTCTGACTACTGTCATTAGTGTGAAGTCTGAGCTTGGCAGGGACTGAATTACCAGCTGCAAATCCAATTCAGAGGACTCATCAAAGCAAGATATTTTAAGACTTAATCTGCATGAATATTTGCCCATTTCAGAATACGGTTCAGTGTTGCATCTGAAGGTGCTGGGGATATTTTTTATTTTGCTGACATTTAGTACATGCAAGTGATTTTACTTCAGTAAGTAGCCATGTGATTTACTTCATGGGTTCATAGGTGTGTACTAGGTCAACGGCCCTGGAGCCTTTATAAGCCTAGCCCATAGAAGTGCCCTGGCATTATGCCACTGTTAGTTCCCGGTGCCTCTATCAAGTAGAGCCACTGGAGTGATCCCCTGGGTGAACTTTCTATTTCCCATCCACTCATCAAGATTTCTCTTGAAAAGGGCCAGTGAGGTGCTCTGCTTGACATGTATAGGAAGTCAGTGCAGATAAGGCGCAGTAGATATATCTGCTCTATACTGAAATTACACCATTAGCAATGGAGATTTTTATGGGATGTGTAAACATTGTGTATATATATAACTGTTTTTTAAATGGCATATTTTACAGCAATCCAAACAAGTCATTCATGATTTCAGTAGTTTTGTGTCTTGCTTACAGTAGCCAGGAGCAACACAAAGGAGTCATCATGACTGCTTTTGTCTCTCTCACGAGGATTGTGCATAGACACAAAGTGAAGCTTCATATCCTCTGGATGCACTCGCTGTCTTAGACGTTACATAATAAGAATTATTTTCCTTATTAGTAACTTTCCAATTATTGTAAAACACACAATCACTAGGTAAAAAGATCAATCTCTTCAAGAAAATCAACACCAACAGACATACTTTAACCTGCAACAAAATAATTTATGTTTCAAAGAGAGTTGTAAGCTATCATAAAAAAAGAGAAATGTAAGTTTTTCCACAAATTCAAGTTAGATTCTGGAGAGAGAGAGAGACAGTTGGATGAAGCATGAGCTGTTTTTGAGCACAAAAAAAAAACTTTGCACCTAGGCCACAAAGCTGCAGGTAGCCAGGGAAAACCAAACAAGAAGTCAAGTTTTTTTACACAGCAGTTGGGGATGGGGAAGCTCCACAAAAAATATTCACAGGCAGGTGCGTAAATATAGACAGAAGTTTATACAACTCAAAGAATAAGGCATAACATGGGAAAAGGAAATCATTACAATTCCAGAATCACTGGCAAATGGGTTTGAAGGGTGTTTCCAGACAGCATATACATACGGATAGCTAAGACTTTAGACTTTCTATGCTACAGTCAAGAGCTACTGAAAATGGTGCCTGTTGTCTGACTTGTGCCCTTCCAGTGTACAGGATATCTTCTAGAGATCTGTCTCATTTAAAGCACTTTCAATAAAAAAGCAAAAATCAATATTACCTATACAACACTAAAGCTGCTGATAAACAGTTAAACAAAAATTTCAGGCATAACAGCCATAATTGGGTATTGGGTATTTTGGATTCGTACCTCTGCCTAGGAATGCTAAAACATTAGTTAACTTCACTGAAATACAACGTTTTAGAAAATAAACTACTATCGTTCAATAGCAAAAGGTTGCTGCTTAAGCTGTAGATTTGCCATTTATTCCACAAGACTTTATCCTTTGAAATCAGCCATGTACTGCATGCCACAAATGATATTCCTTGCTTGTATTTGACTCTGAAATGCTCAGCTGTACTTCTGTGTAGTGTAATGGATGAAAATTCAGTTTTAAAAAAAGACAAAACAATGGGGCACTAACCAGTAAGACGACATGATTGTTAAACTAAACTGTTATTTAAAACAATATGCCAAAGCTGATATATGAAAGCATACAGCGTGAAACATGCATTTGAAAAAAAATGTCAAAAGGGATACAGCTTCTCTAAGAATGCAATATAAATGTTGGCTTTAAGACTGCAAAATATGAAGATGACTGCTAAAATTCCTCATATGAAGTCACTGTATCCTATGTAATTGAAATAATGCATCTGAGGTTACAGATGAAAACCACATTGCATCATTCTTCTTCTACACGACATATTAAATTTCTAATCCTGTTATGGTAATGGCCACACTTGTAGTTTAACAAAAATTAAGACTCTAATTATATTAGTGACTATTTTAAACAAAATAATAAATTCCTTGGAACCAGAGAATGTAATTTATAGTGAAGCCAAGATGATTTTCCAAAACAATCTATTTTACACTGCAGCACAGGGCAGATATAATGGCCTAATGCAATTCTTCTGCTAGAACGCTGAACGAGTGGGTTCTCTGTTAACACAGCAGAGGGTTTGAAGATAAATGAAGATGCAATTCATTCAGCTATAATTTCATCTTAAATGCTATATGAAAGATGTTATACACATATGTGGCACTGATGTGACTTGGGACCTTGATACATTTTTCAAACTTAAAATGTAACGCTGCTGGATATACACTGCATTTCAACAGATCGGTATGACACAAAATATATCACTTTAACAAAAGATATCTCCACGTTTTAAGTCTTGTAATTTACATGCTTTATATTCCTTGCTCAAAACATCAAATACGAAGGTAAGTTAGTAATGATTGAAACCCTTTGCCACAATATTGCAATATCATTTACTATATATGCAAGATTATATTTTTTCAACATTTACGTCAACTTGCTTTAGGAAATCAGTAATTCATAATGTGTTTCTGCTACTCAGCCAACAACAGTATATTGATCAGTAAGCACTCAGGCCAATTCTTTATTTTCTTTTAGTATCTTTACATCCAGTTTACGCCTACTGTATTCCATAAACTGCCTAATATTATTGAAAATAAATCTGGTCTCAGCAAGGCTCTTCTAAAAACTGAGTTAGCATGCAGTAATGCACTGCAGTTTGCTAAAGCCCTCAAGGCATTATTGAGAAACTGCCTCCCACATGAACACTTCAGATGTGAACCTAGCAGCATACATATGAAAAGTAAATAACCCACAGGAAAGGCTTGCCCCACCAAACACACATTAGTACACAAGACAGATTATTTATTAGCTTCAAAGTATCATTGAAAGAAACTATGGACACTTCTACAAAAGCAACAGTGTCAATCAGTAACCTTACCCATTGCATCAAATGCTTTTATTATGTTGTACTTTTACACAAGTAGTAGTACCTCAGTCTTGTAATATAAAAAACAAATCGACAATGGAATGCCTTCTTGCCTGTCAATAAGGGCATAAGAAGTAAATACACACATTCATTTCCGATTATGCTGGAAAGTATAGGGAAACATAAAAACACGTACATTTGTTTTCACCTGGTTGTCTGAACTGAATGCCAAGACACAATCCTGCCTGTATGGATACACAAGGCACACTATTTATCTGCAGCACCTACAAAACTGATACAATCTTGAGAAGCATGCTTGGTAGTACTATCATTTAAAGTATGCTTCAAAAGTGAGCACACCGTGCATTACAACAAGCTGAATATCATTGGAGCATAAATCCCTGCATGTCTGAGTATAACACAATTCACCATTACACATTAGTCATGTGTTGTATATTTTACATGTTTTCCATTTAAAGACAAATATGGTCTTTGTTTTTCTCTCCTGGTGGAGATACAAGGCCCGTACTTCATTTCTTCCCTTTTATGTGACTATGATTCACCAATTGTCATTTAAAGTACACCATAGTGAGGATTTGACAAATTCCAGACAATGTTAATGAAACAAGCCCATCTTCAACAAATATAGATCTAAACTGGTTATGTGGCAACAACATATAACTGCTAGGTCAGGTACAGTTTCTGAAACAGCATAACAAGGGAAATGCCTAAGCTATGAATATGGGTCCAAATGTCCCTTTAGACATAAATATTAACCAACAGCCTGGTATACAGTACAGACTCAAGAACTACACAGCCAGTAATATTAAAAGAAAAAAGAAAAGAGGTAACGCAGAACTACTACCCTATTTCTCTTTTTTTGTACTCTAGCACCACTGCTTGACCATCAGCTGCAACATAACCCTTCTAATTTCTCCTGACCAATATGCCTGGCACTAGCCCTTCCCACTGGACATGGCTGGCTTCACAAGATAGAAAAGGACAGATGGACTGTGAGAGATGGATCACCCCGATTCAAGCCTGGCATTACCTCATTTAAAGCTGTCTTGCAGGTGAGAGGAGGTTAGGGACAGGAAAGTGGATCAGATCTGTGGAAGGAGAGCAGACAACACGTCTGCGGAGTCATATATACCATTTTGAACTAGACATTTTTCAATTAAGTCCTATTTTCTTTGACCTGCTGAGTTGCCAGGAGGCATGCAATGGTAATCCAATTCAACCACCCCCAATTTGCAGATGTGTTCCTCAAACTGTCTGCCCCCAACACGTTTAATTATCTGGACTGCACTGCCCAGTATATCCACCAGAGATTCAATGCACTGACTGCTCCCGTAGCACCCCCCACTCCTGAGGACAGGTGAGCAGGTTAATCATCATGCTGCTTCTCCCCCAAAACTAACTCCAACAAGTGCCAGAGGCACTACTTGAACTGTGAGAGCCTAAGCTGTATCAGAGCTGACTGTAATACACTATTGCCTCATAAGATACAACTAAATTGGAGCACACTGCTTAATCCATCTAATGAAGTAGCCTCTTTGTGCAAGCCTGCAGCAGTATTTACTGCTAATTTACATTCATCTGATTTTTAGTTCTTAATAGTTAATAAACTTGGATGACTTCCCTTACAAGTAAATTTCAAACTATTTCACATAATGATTATATCCAGACTATTGTAAACACTGCACACATTAAATACCTTCTGACATGGCATAACCCTGCAAGATTAGCAAGTCCCCACAGAATCTTTGCCTTCTCCATACACTTCATGAATGCTGAAAAAACAGCTGTTCTTTCACATACATACATCAACAACTAGGGATGCTGTACAGAGCCAAAAACGTTCTCACTGACAAACTATGGTTGCCACTACTTATCTCCTCTCCACTCTTCTTTATGGCACTCCCCTCCTTACTAACCTCCAGGCTTCACAAAAATTAAAATCTGAACAATGTTATAACATAGTTGCCAAATTTGGAGCAAATACCCCTTTCAGAACCCATTATTGTGTAGCACTAAAAAGCCTAAGTTGTTATATAATGGTTAGAACTGCCTCATCAAGTAACACAAACACAGCTTCTTACCACCTATAAAATTATCCAGCATCAATCTGCCTGTCCAGTACTAGAAAAAAAATTCTGCACAACTATGTTCCCAGTCGGTCACTGGGATCCAGTGACCAAAAACTCCTGTCTGTCTACACACCTATCAAATCTGCTGAGCCTTGTCTGTATTCATACAAGATTGCTAAGGCCTAGAACTCCTTACCTGCATCAGTCAGGTCAATACCCTCCCTCCCATCTTTAAAAAAACACTTTGAAAGACTTCCTAGCTAAAATCTGTCTCTGTTCTTGCTCAAAACCAAGATAAAACTGAGACAGATGCCTGGTGTCAAAGACATGGTCTCAAGCTCAATGCCAAAAAATGCATTGTCATCCTCTTTGGTAAAAACTCTGTACCCATGAACTACCACATAGGCGGTAGTCTGCTTAACACCGAAAGTGTGATAAGAGACCTTGGGACACAGGTGGACAGTAGTCTCTCCTTTGATAATCACATCGCCACAGTGGTCAGGAAATCCTTCTACGTGGCACACCTCATCACAAAAGGTTTCTCAGCCAGAAAAAAAAGAGGTCATTGTTCCCCTCTACTCATCACTCATTAGACCCATTATAGAGTACAACGCCCCTTCTGGTATGTACCTCACAAGACATCCACAACAACTGGAAAGGCTGCAAAAATACCTCACAATGAAGATTACTGGCCTCAAACAGATGCCTTAAGCAGACCGTCTAAAAAAACTCCAGCTTTATTCCGTCGCATATCGCCTACTCAGAGGCAATCTCTGCCTAACATACAAAGTTATGTCAAACCCAGAGCTGTTGGACATGCTCCACTTAAAGAAATCCCAATCCCTCCGAGCTACACGCTCTAGGGACCTAAACCTTGTCACCACAATAAACAGAACATGCTGGAGGGATAGATTCCTGTCCCAGAGACTTCCCATACTCTGGAACAGACTACCTATCTATGTCAAACGGAGCTCCTCATTAGCACTCTTCAAGAAAAATCTTGATGATTGGATGGGTAACAGGAAATTCACCCCAGGGATCCCTTCTGTGGTTCTGCTTGACAGGGGCACAGGAAAATAATTTTCTTGGGTGGCGAAAGCCAGGGTACCTTTATGGCTAGGCTTGTATAGGCCCTAGGGCCAATAGCCTAGTACCTACCTATGAACCTATGAACTATATCTCTAAATGTGAACAAGCACCTTTTCATTCCTTATACCCCCTTACTCTCCCTTCTTCACTTACTTCCTTACTTCTATCAAATTCTCTTCCCTGACTTTCTCTCTAAATATGCCATAAGCCTTTTTCCCCCTCACTTCATATTGTAATTCCTGTTTGTATTAGACTAACTTGCCTTTAATTTCTCTACAAACTGTCTAACATTTCTCTAAATATTAAATGATTGTCATATAACTTGTATCAATTCTTAAACAATGCGTTTATGACTAATTTGTTATAATTATTTACAGTGCAGATGTTTTTGTTTTATTTTTGAAGACTGTAAAACTACTGTCCCACCAAATGTAAATTACACAACAATGCTGCCAGTTTTAAAGCATCCCTCAAAGCCAATTTGGTTTCCATCACAAATGGCTTTTCATATTACAGCATCAACATCTAAACCTGTCAGCAAAGATAATGGTACAGAAGTCCTGTATGTAAGCTGCATAATATGCATAGCCCTAGCTATGGCTACATGGTCCACATATAACTGACAGCTAGCCAGATTTGTAAATAACGCAGTCTTCTCCACTCCAGTGGACATGCTCAAGCTATTATAATGAATACATACTATCAAGCTTGGTCTTTGCTGTTGTAAGTTCTCTTATAAAGGGTGAGACCTTCTAAGGGCAGTCTCCATTTCTGCATACCCCAAATCCCTTTTTTCACAAGATCACAGATCCACTTCCTTTGTCCAAGCCAAAATTGTTTTGGTTAATTGGATGTTGTAGTACTGCTGCTTTGATACTAAAGCTTTCCAGTTTAGCCTTTAAATCTGAAGATCGTATCATGACTAACTACTTACCATTTCTTGCACCTTTATTTGATTTTATGAACCCTATATTCAGAGTAGAAGCCATTTCTTCATTGTGTAATGCTTTACAGATCAATAAGATCACAGCTGTAAGGCCTGCAGTAAATGAAAGACAAACTGAACTTCTTTAGTCTCTCCTCATTTGCTAGATAATTCACAGAGCGTGTGTGTGTGTGTGTGTGTGTGTGTGTGTGTGTGTGTGTGTGTGCGCCTGCGTTTTCCACCTTTGCATCCTTTCAACAGTTCATAGTTTAACACTGAATAAACAAGAAGCTCTTCAAATGTCCAATATCAGTCTTTCAAGTCTGATAAATACAGGAATCAGAACTATTGCATTTCTGTAAACGTATCTCAGACCTTGTACCCCTTCCTAACTTGCAGGTTTACAGGTTGGTTACAGTTCAACTTATGTGAGATGGTGATGCCCAGGTCACTGCAACAAACATAATCAAAAATTATCTTATTGCCTGTAGAGTAGTCAGAGTTGCCACCCCACCTCACACACACACACACACACACACACACACACACACACACTAGTAGTTTGCATTTCATGGCACTAAATTCCACACTGTTTTGTTTAGCCCATACAATAGCCCATACCAATAGCTTATCAATGGAAGACTGGATGACTGCCTGATCCCGCACATTTACTACTACCCTTGCTGTTTTGGAGTCATCAGTGAACTTAGATACCCTGCAAGAGCACTTCAGAATTCAGACAAAACAGCACATAGGCACAGTAAATGGAACCATGTCTAAGCAATCACACATACAACAAAGGTTGAATCTACAAAGAGGCAGAACATTATATCAGACCTTAAACATGAAACTGATACTGATATGTTTGATTCTTCATTTTACTCATGAAAATACAACAAAACAATTTCAGCCCATATCAGACAGTCTCATTCATTAGAGGTATATGCCACATTTGATATGGTACACCACCTTTGACTGTGAAGAAGACATATAAATTGCCTACAAATAAAACCTGTGGTGGTTACATTTTCTTGCACAGATTCCACCCCCCTATACACACACACACACACACACACACACACACACACACACACACACACACAGACATAATCTATCTTCCAAGCCAGACTGACAATCTAACTGTGACTGAGTAAAAGCAGTGGTCTCTCATTGTCATGTGTAAACTGCTTCCACCTCCAAGAGTAACTGCATTTTGACTGAGTATACCTTTAGTATTAAATGGTCATCAGCTGAAAGAAATCTTAGACACACTAATGTATTTCCATACATTTAATGCCTTTTAACAAGCCAGACTGACAGCTGGCTGACATGAACAAGTGACTTTAAGGATCATTTGTTTTCATACAGTATTTCCACCACTCTAAATACCACTTGCTGAATATCTTCATTCTCCCTCTAGGCAGACACACCAATCACAAAGACTGTTAGCATTTTGATTATAATGGGGCATCAGTCTTGGTGATATAGGATACTGCTTAAGACTAGTTTCCGTCCAGCCTTAGAAACATATTGAGAGAGCTTCATCAGGGAGCCCTGAAAATTGGGTATATGCTAGAAACATATCAGGTAAAAAATCTCACCCTGGAAAAAGACTTCTGATAAAATAAAGAGGGAAGTAGGGGGAGAGTGACTGCTGCAACATGAATTTATTAAAGCAACAACTGTTATGGTAAGTTAACTTACACAACTGTACTATGTTCAACCTTAGATCACGGCTACATTAGCCTAAACTGTATGGGTAGAATACTACAGCTTAAGGATAAAGAGGAGGAAGAATGAGGGTCTACGTGTCCTTGAGAATGATACTAGTAAAGCATGTTCTAGAACTGGACAAGGTATCTAGTTTGCAAAGCTTTGTGAAAGCATGCACTGAGGAGTAATGTGCAGTATCTAAAAAATTGCTAGAGTCCACCTCTTTCCAAAAAGCCACTGAAGAAGCAAACACCAAAGTATAATGGGCCTTAACTCTGCCTGGAAGTGACTTGCTGTGGTGGGAAAAACAAAAGGTAATAGCATAAAACACTCACTTGGAAATTATCTATTTGACACTGGTTGCTCTTTTTTCTTGCCCTCACAAAAAGTAAATAACTGATCCTAATCCTTGAAAGATTTAGTTCTATCAAGACAGTATCCAGGTTGTCTGTGGACATCCACAGTATGTAAAATCCTTTCCCCCACATTTTTAGGTTCTGGAAAAGACGAGGAGATGGACAGCTTGACTCAAAGTAAACTAAGAGATCACTTTATGTGCAAAATGATCTGTTCTCATGAATACCCTGTCTTTATGAAAGATAAGGTTGAACCCTGCATAAGAGCTTGCACCTCAGATATTCTTCTTGCAAAGGTCAGAACAAAAAGCAATGTTGCTTTCCAAGTTTCCATCTTGAAATCAGCTTAATAAGTTGGTTCAAACAGAGAAAGCTTTAGTTTTGTTAGTTTTTCCAAAAAAAAAAAAAAAATAGAAAATTTAAGATCCCAAGGAGGAACCACCTGTTTTCTAGGCAGATGGATATGAAGTCCCTCCTCTCAAAAAATGCTTAACTTGAAATTGTATATAAGGGCCCCATGGGGAGACAAGCGGATATGGCAAAAAAATAAACCTTTATAGAGGATGGTGACTTGTGCAAATATTCCGGAATGACAGGTGACCTGGTCTTAAATGTGACACTAACTAGAATTTTTTTTCCCTCTTACTAACATGATTTTGCAGTAAGAGGCTACTTAAGTCTCGTTTAATACCTGCTGCATGTCCTCAAAAAAAGAGGTGCCTAAATGGAATTAAAATTCTATCATCTAGGTAGTCGACCAATTTTTTTTTTTTACAAGCTGGGGTGTAGCAAATAACCCCTGTCTTGTGTGAGTAGCTCCAATCTGTGAGGAAGCTTGAAATAATTACTCTTCACAATTTTCAAAAGAGAAGGAACCACTGTTGTGAGGGCCAGAAGGAAGTCACAAAAATTATCTTTGGAAAGCCTTTCTGAATATTTAGAATGAATCTGTATATCAGTAGAAAGCCATACAGGAATATTCACATCCAAGAGAATGAAAAGGCAACTGTTTTCCAAACCTGCTTGCAAGAACTATTGGAACAGAATTGCCTTTGTCATAAGGGAAGGCAAGCATATCTATTTTATTTATTTTTTTTATTTATTTTACATTTGTTGACCATGCTAGTCTAACTGGATATATGCCCATTTTCAGTAGAGGCCCGGGGAGAAAAGAGGAATTCTTTACAGCTGTATCAATTCTTGAAGAACCCGCGTTCAGTTTCTGTTTGTGATGGTCTGTCTTGGTTCTGTTAAGCTTCTCTGCAGTAACCTTTTATTCTGATGTAATATAAGAAAAGCCTGTAGGGTTGGATTGTGCAAAGGTATTACAGTCCAAGCTACCAAGGCTGACCTGAACAAAGGATAAGATCTGGTACTCCCCTGACTGTTACTATACCACATTACTGAGGTGTTGTTTATGATCACTTGAAGAGGTCCTGGAGTACCAAAGATAATTCAGAGAACTGAGGGTGTCTACTACTGCCAACATTTCTTTGACATATATGTGTTTTAATCTGTCCACTTTGTTCCAAAGACCCTGCACTTTTACTCGCATAGACACAGCTCTCCAAACAAAATCGAAGGTATCTGTTGTCATAGATTTGAGTAGGAGCTTTTAAAGAGAAAGGAAGACCAGGATTTATAAATATCTGTTTTTTCTACCACTGTTAACTCCCTTTTGACAAATCCCAGAACTGGGTTAGCTGACCAGTGATCCCTTGAAGCCCACACTTCAGCAGCAAAAAAGTTCTGAAGGGTAAGGCCCCCAACTCAAGCCATCAGCAGTTAAGGTACATGGAAGGTGCCCTAGAGCTTTGAATGGTATATGGCGGTCACATCCATGGCAGGATATAACTCATAAAAGCTTAGGCAGTTGCAATAGTCTTCCAGTGATGAACATCTTGAATTACCATTAATCAGTCCCTAAACTGATGTTTTTAACAACTGAAAGGGTCACACTGAAAATAAAAAATGTTAAAGTGAACTGTAAAATGACAATAAAAATTTAAAAATGCAATTGCTGCATTACTTTTGCATCTAAAAGCACAATTAAAAGTAATAGTTTATAATGATAGCTTGTCCCACAAATTAAACGAAAACATGTCAATTTCAGACATGTAACCCTATAATGACAGGAATCACAAGTAAGCCTTCACACCCATTACAATGTGCAAGGCTGACAAGTTGTTTTGAAACCAGTTTTTGTAAGGGGTGGATACATGTCTTTGTTTTACTGTGGCAACTGTAATACATGCCCAGAAAATATATGTACCATGTCGACACTGCATCCGAAATAAAAATCATACATATTCCTCCAACAAACACATTTATTAAAAATGGAATGCTCATGGCATCAAACATTTCTATAAGGAAAAGGAAAAACAGCCTAGTCAACTTAACTGCTGAGCTGAAGGCAAGTCCTTAAGGGAAGAAAGGCAATCTTAAAACACGGTCTGTATGTGACAGTCAATATAAAATTGTCTGAAAGTGTTAATAAGAAATGCCACAGAAGATTTAATATAACCACTTATATGAAAGCAGGTGAAGTCTTTCCACTGTAGCAGTTTGACATCCTGAAATATATTTGATTTCAATTAGGGTTGTCTCTATAAGTAGTTTTAAGGGTGGGAAATCCAATGCATGTTTAAAATATAAATTTGCATTAAGCTGGCATTGCAGCTTAAGTAAAATTTGTGCACACTTCTACAGAACACTGACTTTGTCACTAGAAAAATGCTAGTACCAAAAGTCCATCTACTGAACACGACAACAAAGGCAATACAACTTCAGATTTTTAACAGCATTTAAGCCCTTAACACTGACATGGCAGTCATGGGCACACTGATTAAACATGAATAGTTAAATGGAGACTGAGAAAAGTTCTGTTACATAGTTATCAAGTGCAAAGAGACAATTCTGTATGCTATATTAAGTTTGGTTTCCACTAGAGGAATATATGATTTCTGTTCATGAAAAGGAATGTAAATGATGTCCAGAATATATTTGCACTGAAATGACATTAAATCGTAAATAAAAATCATAAATATCTTAAACCAGAAAGTTGCTTGACAAAGTAATATTTTCCTGAATTTGGAGAACAACCAGTGCTACATGTAAAATACCAAATCTTATTAATGCTCTTAAATCACTGAACTTGTTTACTATGCAAACACATTTGACTTACTTGTTGTATAATAATGAACTGCTGAATGATACTAAACAGACTTTTAGTAAACCTAACTCTTTTAATCCAATGTTATTGGCATGTTAAAAAGGTCTAAGAGAAGACCATTACGATCTTAATCTCTGCTTCTGCTCAAAGTAAGACTTGCAATTTAACCACTGAAAAGAAAAAGAGAGCTGAAGGATTTGATAATGGATAAAACATGAAGACTTATGAAATTTAACAAAGGAGGGGCCAATTTCATGATGGCTTCTGAGAACTATGTGGACAGCATGTTGTGTACATTAGAAAAAGGAAATGTGATGTTATTTAAGCATATAAGAGTACTGTTGAAACATTAGAAGTGTCACTATTTAAGGGTATTACATCAGACAAAATTTTTTTCATTTCTGTTTTCACAGCCTGTCTTTCTTAGTATGCTTGGCATACCCAAACAGAAGTACAGTTATCGACTGCTGTTTTGGTAAATGTACTTTCCCTAAAACAAAACTGCTATTCGGTGCCAGAGAAAAGATTGCAGCATACCAGTGCAATATCGTACTGCCATCAATGGCAGAATTTTACTCTGACATTTCATGATAATTGGAGATACAAAAAACAGCCAATTACTGTGATCTCCATTAATAGAATATTAGCTACATCATCCAAAGTAAAAGAAACAATTCATATTAAGAAAATGTTACATTGCTTGAGGAGTTTTTCTCAGAACTGAAATTTTACAGAGAAAGATTGTCAAAGAGAGAAGCTATGGGGTGACGCTTAGTCTCATACTCTTGTATCCCTTTTATTTTGTGAATTTGATCGTATGTCTTCTTGCCTGTTCATGTACCAGGCGACTGATATACTGTCTCAGTATGCTTGATGCAGCAGCAAGAGTTGTAAAAACTGTCAAACGGCTAAAAGCAGAAGATAAGTAGGTAGAAATGTAAACCCCACTTAATGACATATATAGAAGTGAAACCTACATCCTAGATTCAAAACATACGCTGTAACTTCTGATGTAGCTTGTGAGGATATTAAATATGCTTATCTGTGCTAGCATGACTGGTTGAAGTTTTGTAAATTGTTTGTGTCTTTTGGCTTTTTCCCGGTCAGGGGACGCCACAGCAGAACTCCGGTCCGCTAATGATTGGCAGTTGATTTTTACGTACCAGCCTGACACACAACCTTCAATGAAGGTACGCCCATTCATGCATGTCTCCACGCAGAAGACGCTCTAGCTGAGAATCGAACAGGACAGCGTCTTACTGTGAGGCGACAATGCTACCGCAGCACCACCACCGCGGTACTGTACTAGCTGAAGTTTTGTAACTTGCAAATAATTGTAACTTATCCTGTGTTATATATGCCAGAATGGCTAGCTATAATTTTGTAAATGTGTTTATGTTCTTTGATTATTACTTTAATTTATGTAAGATGTTTGAATCCAAAAGGGTTCTTCTGGCTGACCAAATGTACATGTTCTTTAAAAACAAATTCTGAATGTAGGTTATCAGACTGATTCTCCAGAAGTCCGGAAAACACTGTACAAACTCCGGTATTCTGTTTCAAAAAAGGAAACAAACTATAGGAGTTTGTAAATCGGCTGATTTACTATGCTTTTTTACAGAAAAGCATAGTAAATCAGCCAGCATCAGGAAAGGAAAAAAGAGGTCACAGTGACATCATAAAATGGGTGGGATGTGGGCAGGGGAGGGGCCGAGTTGGGTGCGGTCAATGGTAATGCAAGGCATGTGGGCTTACTCCGGTTTTAGCAACAATGAAAGGTTTAAACCCTAGATGTGATGTCATCGTGTGCCAGAGCTGAAAGAAGTAGATCTCCACAGCAGCTGTTTTGTTTACTTTTTAAAGTCTGATATGAGAGAGAGTAGAGTTCTCAAAACAGCTTTCTGTGACTTTTTAAAAAAGTCTACTACAAAAGTAGGTTCTGAGTCTGTTAGAGTTCAGTTGTTGTAGTTGCTCAAAGTTGTTTTCCAAATCAGTAGTTATCACTCAGAATTTTCCAGAGCTGTTCAGCAGAAATAGCAGGAGTTGCTATTCCATTCACTGAGGACCAAACAACAGCCTGGACAGTGGGAATATATTCATATCTTGGCTGGCAGAAGTAAGAGTAAAGTCTTGCCTTGTTGAGTTAATTAGATTAGACAGGGACAGTTAATGTTTAGATAGTTAGGGAACTATACAAAAACAAAATCGCCACTGATTCTAAAGACAACCACAAAGCATTCTATAGCTCTGTCAAGAATCTCAATGGCAACACTCAGATCTGCTCTAAGTTACCGCAAAATGGCACTAAATATACAGAACCAACAAATATTGCCAACATCCTGGCAGATAGGTTCAGTGCAAACTTTACCCCCTTCTCACCCCCTAAAGGGCCCATATCAATACCGGAAGGATGCAAAGTTCCTGTAATCACGGCTGCACAGGTAAAAAACACTCTCTCCAAAGTCAAGAACACAGCATCCATGGGACCTGACAACATCCCAGACTGCGTCCTACACGAACTACAGAACGAACTGGCACCCCACCTAGGTACCATGTTCAATCATAGCCTCACCTCAGGCTTTGTTCTCACTGAATGGCGCACAGCGACGGTTATCCCACTCCACAAAGGGAGAGCCACCATGGACCCTGGGAACTACTGCCCCATTAGCCTGACAAGCCTGGTCTGCAAGGCTATGGAACGTATCATCATGGAACTTATAAATGATGACATTGGTAATTTCCAAACGATGGACCCCATCCAGTTCGGGTTTGTAAAAGGCAGATCATGTCTCCTAAACCTGATAGACTTCTTTGAAGCAGTCACCAAAGCCGTAGATGAGGGTAAGGTGGTTCACACAGCCTATCTAGATTCACCAAGGCTTTCAACACCATCCCCCACTCTGGAATTATAGATAAACTCACTAAACTAGGTAGAAATCCCTATGTCACAAGATGGGTTGCCAACTGGCTCACTGACAGAACCCATACTGTGAAAGTAGCAGACTCCAAATCTGACTTCAGACCAGTGATAAGTGGAGTACCACAGAGTTCAGTCCTGGGTCCTCTCCTGTTTGGTATCTACTTCTCTGAAGTACAGGCTAACACAGAAGGTCTTTGGCTAAAGAAGTTTGCAGATAACTGCAAACAAGGAGCCATAATCAAAACTCCTAATGATGTGGACATCCTACAATAGGGCCTCACTGAGACAAATGCCTGGTTTCAAAACCATGGCCTCAAGCTCAATGCCAAAAAGTGCATTGTCAACTCTTTTGGCAAAAACTCTGTACCCATGAACTGCCACATAGGGGGTAGTCTACTTAACACCAAAAGTGTGGTAAGAGACCTTGGGCACAGGTGGACAGTAGTTTCTCCTTTGATAATCACATCGCTACAGTGGTCAGGAAATCCTTCTACATGGCACACCTCATCACAAAAGGTTTCTCATCCAGGAAAAAAGAGGTCATTGTTCCCCTGTACTCGTCACTCATTAGACCCATTACAGAATGCAGAGCCCCTTTTGGTATGTACCTCACACGACATCTACAACAACTGGAAAGGCCACAGAAATATCTCACAAAGAGGATTACCGGCCTCAAACAGATGCCCTACGCAGACCATCTAAAACAACTTCAGCTTTACTCCGTCGCATATCGCCTACTCAGAGGCGATCTCTGCCTAACATACAAAGCCATGTCAAACCCAGAGCTGTTGGACATGCTCCACTTAAAGAAATCCCAATCCCTCCGAGCTACATGCTCTAGGGACCTAAATCTTGTCACCACAATAAACAGAACATGCTGGAGGGATAGATTCCTGTCCCAGAGACTACCCATACTCTGGAACAAACTACCTATCTATATAAAACAAAGCTCATCGTTAGCACTCTTAAAGTAAAATCTTGATGATTGGATGGGAGATAGGAAATTCACTCCGGGGATCACTCCTGTGGGTCTGCTCGACAGGGGCACAGGAAAATAATTTTCTTGGGTGGCGAAAGCCAGGGTACCTTTTTGGCTAGGCTTATATAGCCTAGTACCTACCTATGAACCTATAGTTAGATATAGTTTTTTTATAATCAGTGTGAAATCTATCAGACAGTGTTATTTTCGTAATTTGTATGTGAAACTCTGTGGTTTACTAGAATCAGTTATTCAGTGCATACATGTTTTAAATCATTTTATTTATTACTAAATATTTTACTACAGTTTATTGCGGCTGGTTATTTAGAAAGTACTTTTAGTAACCTGAGAGTAGGGCCACTGTGAAAAGCCTTACTGCTTAGATAACACGCTACCATTTATATCAATACTTATTTTTCCCAATATAACTGAACACCCCTTTTAAAGGGTACTGTGGTTTTTGACTGGTGGCAGCTGTTACCTTGTAATTTGGGAAAGAGAACACAGCAGGTAAATCTGTGCCAGACTTTCTCAAGAGTGCTTGTATGTGTGAATATCAAATATTTAAGAGTGAGTGTGTCACATACCTAGATGGGACATCGTGCTCTGCAGTGGATAGTGTGAAGACTCATTTGGGGATGTGGAGTGAAGCATATAGTCCAGTCCCAGGTTTGGAGTCTGCTCCCGGTGTACTCTTAGGGAAAATTGTATATTTCTATCCCTGCTTTCAGTGACATTCCCTTACCTGAGACAGTGGCAACGATTGAGGCTCCTTAGTCACTGCACCTGGTTTAAGTGGGGTTGTCACACAGCTATCCAAAAAAAGAAGGATTTCTGATGTGTATCTTTGCAGGTCCACCAAGCTATGGATTTCTATTAAGCTGAAGATAATATGAAGGAGTAGAGGGATATTTCAAACCTTCTTATGTTTTTCCTAATGAACTCAAAGTCCACTACTTTGCCTACAGGCAGTCATCTGAATTACTGGGAGCAGAGGCCAACCTATACTGAGGAAACAGATAGTTAAGTGAGCTGGGACCAACTTTTCAATGCTGGTTGAGGTAATATGGATTTCACTCATTCTATGTTGATTTAGTAGCCAATATCATTTTTACTGTATATGTTGTCTAGTAAAGTCATCTTAAGCAAAAGGCTTTTATATAGAAAAGACATGAGATGAAGCCCCACAAGCAGAGAGGAACACAGCTAATACAGTTACTAATACCTAAATCTTGCAAAATTATGATCTTACAGTATTGTCCATAACTTGGGAAAACAGAAAAGTATCCCAATTGTAGAAGGATCTTTGGTTAAAAACTGGAGAGTCTCCTACTTTGCCAGAGGCTCAACAACCATAAACAACACCTTTTCACCAGAACATAATGATTTTTTTGGTTCTTTTTCTCTGAATTTTCCAATGAAGGGTGGAATCAGAGAATGGAGAGAAAGCATATAAGAACATTCCTTATCATAAGGCTGATTTCCACTTCTTGGCGTCCTAGAGCGTGTTATAGATGAAAGTTGCTGT